>NC_050191.1:20645260-20662760 GCF_008315115.2 Sander lucioperca | reverse complement strand
GGCTTGGTAGCGCATTTCCCCCCCGACTCATTTCCTGGTTCTCCTTCTCCATAAACAACGTAAAATCAAGGAGAGGGTTAACTTCTCCTGGTTCTCCTTCTCCGTAAACAACGTAAAATCAAGGAGAGGGTTAACTTCTCCTGGTTCTCCTTCTCCGTAAACAACGTAAAATCAAGGAGAGGGTTAACTTCTCCTGGTTCTCCTTCTCCATAAACAACGTAAAATCAAGGAGAGGGTTAACTTCTCCTGGTTCTCCTTCTCCATAAACAACGTAAAATCAAGGAGAGGGTTAACTTCTCCTGGTTCTCTTTCTCCATAAACAACGTAAAATCAAGGAGAGGGTTAACTTCTCCTGGTTCTCCTTCTCCATAACAACGTAAAATCAAGGAGAGGGTTAACTTCTCCTGGTTCTCCTTCTCCATAACAACGTAAAATCAAGGAGAGGGTTAACTTCTCCTGGTTCTCCTTCTCCGTAAACAACGTAAAATCAAGGAGAGGGTTAACTTCTCCTGGTTCTCCTTCTCCGTAAACAACGTAAAATCAAGGAGAGGGTTAACTTCTCCTGGTTCTCCTCCATAAACAACGTAACATCAAGGAGAGGGTTAACTTCTCCTGGTTCTCCTTCTCCATAAACAACATAAAATCAAGGAGAGGGTTAACTTCTCCTGGTTCTCCTTCTCCGTAAACAACGTAAAATCAAGGAGAGGGTTAACTTCTCCTGGTTCTCCTTCTCCGTAAACAACGTAAAATCAAGGAGAGGGTTAACTTCTCCTGGTTCTCCTTCTCCGTAAACAACGTAAAATCAAGGAGAGGGTTAACTTCTCCTGCTCCAGATGTCTCACCGTGGTCAGAAAACACAGGGGAGACGATTTGTTTCTCTCACTAAGACTATAGAGTCACTACTCGCTCTGAAGCTACCGGTAATCACCGTCACTCTCTCACAACACACACTCCACACACACACACACACACACACACACACACACACACACACACACGTGGCTCGACGCACACACCAGCGCAAAAGTATTCCATCAGACCACTTACGTAGGCTACGGTGAAATATCCGACCTTCCTGTTGAAAGCATATTGTTTGTGTTTAATCCAGGGTCTGACTTTTAATTTAAAAAAAACCAGTGGTGGCAGTGTGTTCTTCTTCTAACAACATCATTGCACGCCTACTGACTGATACACTGCCCCCTGGTGGACAGAACATATACCAAGTTTGATACCAATATAAAGGGCCATTCACATTGTACGCGCCAACGGCAGCGCTGTGCTATGAAACCCATTATTGTCAATGGCTTGCGCGCTGAGCAAAGCGCAGCGCAAGCGGCATTTTGCGGCTGGCCGCTCTTGCGCGTGCTGCGGTCAAAGTTCAACATGGTTCAACTTTGACCGCGGCATGCGCAAGAGCGGCCGCGGTGCGCTGTGATGTGTCTGAATAAAAAAGAAAAAAAGTAAACACCGAACACACGTGGATCCACAAACGGAACAAGGCTTTCCTATGTTTCAAAGACAGAAACATCATCACCACCAAATCACTACTGTGTATCCTACACAATGTTGCATGTAGCCTACTGCAGTCTGATGTAAACACCGGACGCAGACGTGACGTGACGTGCATTCAAATATTGGCGCATGTATGACGTAAATTTGCGCTGAGCCCGGCGGCGAGCACAACAAATATAGTTGGGAATAGGACAACCTAGCGGCGAGCGCAGCACATGCCGCGTACAATGTGAACGGCCCCTAAGCCTTACTGAAGGCATTTAATGGTCAAAATATTATTAATAAATATTCGAATATATTCAAATATTAATATTCATAAACAAACGAACTTTGAATATGATTTTTGAGCAAAAGTCAACGCCCTAGTGTGTAGTGGGAAATTTTATTTTAACATTATAGTTTGATATCTTACAAGATTCTCTTATATACTTTATAGGAGTTTCCTAATAATCTTTAATTTTGTTATAGACTTAGAGACTCCAAGAGAAGAAGCAACTGGCATCATAAAACCGTGAGCCTAGGTGAAGCTATTCTTTGTGAAAGCAATTTTTTTGTTTTCAGAACTCAGTCACTCCTTTTTTAGCAGATAAGGGTGAAGAAGGGCCATAACATTTTGAACTGTGTCTCCTTCTGTGTCCTGCTTTAACAGATGTTTAGGCTAAGTAAGGAGCAGGAGAGAGGGGAAAGGTTGTAAAGTCATTGTGACTGTTTATGGTGTTTTTTCATCTGCGTAGCTGCTAAACTTATCCTGGAGGGGGGTGGTTTAAGGGGGTTTTTACTATATAGATGTATGGTTTTCTAGCTGGGTCAGAAGACCTTTCAGATGTGCCATGAGTACTTGTGAAACAGTTTTCTCTGCATTTATAAATGTAAATAAATACTCAAAGACCAAACTTTGGTTTCATTCTCAGTAACTTTTCATTAGTTTCATTACCGTATTTTCTGGACTATAAGTCGCTCCGGAGTATAAGTCGCATCAGTCAAAAAATGCGTCATGAAGAGGAAAAAAACATATATAAGTCGCACTGGACTATAAGTCGCATTTATTTAGAAATTTATTTCACAAAATCCAAGACCAAGAACAGGAAAGGCAAGTTATTCAACTACACAACAGCACACAGAACAAGGGGCTGAATACGGTAGGTGTCCGGTATGTTAACGTAACACATTAACAGTTATTCAACTATACAACAGAATACAGAACAACTACCAGGGCGTGGAGACGTAACTGCAGCGTTGACGAGCCTCTCCCAGCAGGACGCTGTTCAAGCACCCATCTGTGGACTCGTTCCTCCAGCTCTGGCCATCTTGCTTTCAGCCCGCGATTAGCCGATTAGCCGATTAGCTTTCTTTGTTTTCTTCATTGCAGTAAGAGTCACCTTTTCGCCAGTCCCTCGCAAGTTTCTCTCTCACTCCAAACTTTCTTTGTGCTGCTCGATTACCGTTTTCGGCTGCATATTTTACTACCTGCAGTTTGTAATCTGCAGAATAAGATTTTCTTTTCTTTCTCAGTTGTCTTTAGGAGCAGCATATAGTTGTCACAAGCCTAGAGCGCCTAGAGCGGCTGTAGACGGTAATGTTTTCAGTATGAAATAACATTTAAAAACATGTTAAATTATATATATTTTGATATATAAGTCGCACCTGACTATAAGTCGCAGGACCAGCCAAAGTATGAAAAAAAGTGCGACTTATAGTCCGGAAAATACGGTACTTGTGTTTTTAATCTACCCTTCTGCTGTTAACGAGAAAAACTTCCACTACAGGTGCCTTCTCCAGACTGCAAGTTTCAGCTCTTTCCACAGATGTTCGATAGGATTCAGATCAGGACTCATAGAAGGCCACTTCAGAATAGTCCAATGTTTTGTTCTTATCCCTTCTTGGGTGCTTTTAGCCGTGTGTTTTGGGTCATTATCCTGTTGGAGGACCCGTGACCTGCGACTGAGACCGAGCTTTCTGACACTGGGCAGTACATTTCGCTCCAGAATGCCTTGAAAGTCTTGAGATTTCGTTGTGCCCTGCACAGATTCAAGGCACCCTGTGCCAGGCGCAGCAAAGCAGCCCCAAATCATAACCGAGCCTCCTCCGTGTTTCACTGTAGGTATGGTGTTCTTTTCTTTTTTCCGTCTGTGAACATAGAGCTGATGTGATTTGCCAAAAAGCTCCAGTTTTGACTCATCTGTCCAAAGGACATTCTCCCAGAAGGATTGTGGCTTGTCAATATGCATTTTAGCAAATTCCAGTCTGGCTTTTTTATGTTTTTCTTTCAAAACTGGAGTCCTCCTGGGTCTTCTTCCATGGAGCCCACTTTCGCTCAAAAAGCAACGGATGGTGCGATCAGAAACTGACGTACCTTCACCTTGGAGTTCAGCTTGCATCTCTTTGGCAGCTATCCTTGGTTCTTTTTCTACCATTCGCACTATCCTTCTGTTCAATCTGGGGTTGATTTTCCTCTCGCGGCCGCGCCCAGGGAGGTTGGCTACAGTTCCACGGACCTTAAACTTCTTAATAATATTTGCAACTGTTGTCACAGGAACATCAAGCTGCTTGGATATGGTCTTGTAGTCTTTACCTTTACCATGCTTGTCTATTATTTTCTTTCTGATCTCCTCAGACAACTCTCTCCTTTGCTTTCTCTGGTCCATGTTCAGTGTGGTGCACACAATGATACCAAACAGCACAGTGACTACTTTTCTCCATTTAAATAGGCTGAATGACTGATTACAAGATTGGAGACGTGTGATACTAATTAAAGAAACTAATTAGTTTGAAATATCACTATGATCCAGTTATTTATTATCTTTTCTAAGGGGTACCAACAAATGTGTCCAGGCCATTTTAGAATATCTTTGTAGAATAAGCAATAATTCATCTCTTTTCACAGCTTCTTTGCTTTATTCTATGACATACCAAAGGCATGCAAGTATACATGATAAAATAGCTTTCAATTTCATCACTTTTCAGGAGGAATGAAGCATTATTTCAATGAGCTGTAAGGGTACCAACAAATTTGAGCACGGCTGTAGTTTAAAAGATTTACATGTGAAAATATGTTGGCTCTATACACGCTAAAAAGTATTATTTTTTACATGGAGTCTGGTGGGTTTAGAGCTAGTGACTTCAGAGCTGTTGCTGGTTAAACAGAAAGGTCTTAAAGAGGTTTTAAAGGTCTATCTCTGTAGGGATCCTTTCATAATGTTGTCAGACACTATTAATCGGAGTCTGTCAGCGGCAGAAAACGTACTTTTAGTGGACTAAACATTTTTCCCGTAGGGTTACATTGCAGCCCGGTCTGTGGCTACCGGTTACAGCGATCTCTCTTAATACTTGACCAATGTCAAAGACATTTGTTCCAATCAGTCACTTACACACAAAAACATAGGAAAATAGGGTTGAAAGGTTGAAATAAAACTCTGAAATAACCCTTTAAGTGTAGAAATAAAAGAAAATGTTCTCCATGAACCTCCTGTGTAACAGACTTCTTGTCTGATGACTTATTCCTCTTATTTTATGAATCTGGAGGATGTCTCGAGCTGGCAGAACAGTATGTGGTTACATTTGAAGTTTGCATGTCAAATTTCAGCGCAAACAGATGTGTTTTTATGACATTTGAATGCATCAGAACTCTGTTTTCTAACATGTGGACCACAAATCTGAGTCTGGCTCGTTGCCGTTCTGTCTGCAGGTAGATATTTAAAGAATGAAGTCAAAGTGAGTGGGCCAATGAAAAGGGGTCATCCACCTGCTGCAGTACCCCTGAAGTTAGAACAGATGTTGTGCATTTAAACAAGACAATGACGTGTGAGAACAAGTCTGGAAGAAAGTGTGTTCAAATTCCCTGACTTCTGTGAAGTTATAACGTAACTGTGTCCATGTTCGGACACCGTTAAGGTGCTGACGACCAACCAGACGGCCGACCGTCGGCAGTAAAGCCAGTCGAACTGATCAGTCGGGTCCCCTAGGTCCAAAAAGTGCCTCAGAACACACTGAGGAGACGCCGACTTGAGCGTACGCTCTGCACGTGCGCGAAACGTAATATGTCTCCATAGCAGCAGGCGGCGCTGCTCTGTATTGTTTCCATTAACAGTCTGATTATTTCCCAGAAAATGAAAACCGGCAGCTGATTGGACGAACAAGTCACGTGGGTCTGGTTTCTCCAGAAATTCACAGCCAGACTGTCATGGCGGCTCGTTCAGAATACGATCTCATATTGGACTAAAATAGTTCACCGAAACGTGTTTCTGAAAACATTTGAAGAGAGAAATAGGCCGTGCAGTTGCTGAATCTGTCTTCATTTCAGATCAATAAAGGTCAGTTTAAAAGATTTTTGTCAGATTTTGAGAGACTCATCCCTCTCTCCCCATTTCCTGGTGAGTCCCGACTGTCCTGTCTCTGACTGAACATGTCAGGTCGGCCAAAATGAAGGCTGACGGCTCCTCCAACAGACAACGGCACGGAACTCACCGAACAGACTCGAGTCACCGACCTCGCCAGACTGTCAGACGGCCGATTATCGGCTCTGTGTGTCAGCGCCCTTAGACTACATCCGGTCTGACGCAGTTTCCTGTCTTTTCGCGGTGCATTTTCTGAGCGATTGTCACCAAATTGCAAATACAATTAACACGACAACATACCATGCACGTGCAGAGGGGGGGGGGGCGATGGGTGCTTGAGCACCTGCCCCTTTTGCCCTCAAGGCCAAAGTGCCCATTTTTTTGTCCATATTTTATTTTAATTTAATATTTTTTCTCATATTTTGTCACCTGTTTGTCACCTGTTTGTCGCCTGTTTGTCGCCTTTTCGTCACCTTTTTGTCACCTGTTTGTCACCTGTTTGTGCTAAATTTGTGGCAGTGGCAGCTAACTTTGAAGTAGTGACAACTGCAAGAGCTGCTGCGGCCACAATTACTCGTTTTATTGGGGCACACACTAGAGTCATTGTGTGATAGCCTTATAGCGTCACCTGATACACAAGAGATAACAGCAGCAGTTCTCTGTAGGTTAACAGAAGTGTGTGTGTGTGTGTGTGTGTGTGTGTGTGTTCTTGTTTAACTATATTTGTGGGGTCCAAAAACCGGGAGTCCAGTATACTTGTGGGGTCCCGACTTGGTCCCTTGGTTTTAGGATTAGGGTTAGAATTAGGTTATGGTTAGGGTGAGGGTAAGGGTTAAGGTTAGGCATTTAGTGGTGATGGTTAAGGTTAGGGTAAGGGGCTAGGGAATGCATTGTCAATGACAGGTCCCCACAAAGATAGTGAAACAAACCTGTGTGTGTGTGTGTGTGTGTGTGTGTGTGTGTGTGTGTGTGTGTGTGTGTGTGTGTGCTTTCTGCCTCTCAACCAGCAGCCCACTTAAAAGAACATGTCACTTCTTTAGGAAATTAGCTTAGGTTATTTGTGGTCTGCGGTGTAGGTTGGTGGTCTACACATTTTGACTTCTTAATAAAGGACATCCTTATATTTTGAGAAAATAATCTGAAACATGCTGAATATCTTTGCAAATCCCTTCCTGATTCAAGGCCTAGTAGCCCACTGCTACAGAAATCTGATAGTCAGCAAAAGGCAGTGGATCCCTAAGCAGCACCACAGGTTAGTATAGTGCTTCACACAAGAATCTGACATGTTCATACTTATTATTATAACTTTCTATATATACTGTAGTTTGGATACTGTATGTAAGATTACATTTTGCTTGGACAACGGTTGCATTTTTTGAATATATTTGTGTGAATGTAGTCTAATGTAAGGCTCCATATTTCATTTTGAGGTGTACAGTATTGTGGATTTAGTAATGTGTGGATTTAGTAAATGTAAAATATACAGTTTTTAAAATAAAGATGACATATATTGTTAACAAATCTTGTTCCATGTGCCGTTTTTTAAATTTGAGACCCTGCCCCTCAAAAGGTCTCTGCACGGCCCTGCACTTTACTTGAAGGTATCTTCATAAGAGTGACATGACACTGTTATGAACGTGTCATAAACATTATAAACAAGTCATAAACGTTTATGACACAACGCTTATTTTAGTAAGTTTCATTCGGTTTTTGTCGTGACAAGTTAAGGTTAGGGTTCAACCTGATCTGTCAGAATTGCGTGAAATAAACACGGCCCCTTAACTCAAAATCTGTGGCAGTTTCACGGAATCGCAGAAAATTCCGTGATGGGCCCACGGAAGAATTTCGTGAAATGAACACAGCCCCTTAAGTTAAGGAAAAGGTCGTTGGTGGACGGGACAACAACAAGTTGCATTTAGGAAAAGTTGAACGGGACGGCCGTATACAGCGGACGGGTTGGGTTTAGGAAAAGCACAACGGGACGGCCGTATACAGCGGATGGGTTGGGTTTAGGAACCCGTTCTCATTCCGAACTCGTAAAATAAGGACGTTTGGACAGTGGCTGTCAGCGTCTGATGTGACGAAAAAGGCGTCTTTCAGCGTATTTGTGTAACGCACCGGGGAGAGCAGCAGTTAGATAGGATTTAGAGAGTAGTATGTAAGGGCGAATTTCCGCGTATAGAGGTTGGTTGGGGGGGTGGATGGGTCAAACAAACACAGGACTTTCACCCAGGAGAGCGGGGTTCGCATCCCGCTTGTCACGCTTGCTATAGTCGCTTTTTATTTTCCTCCCGCGTGTCACAGAACCGTACGCCCACCCACGACCCTTTCCTTAACATAACTGCGTCAAAAGAGACGCCAATAGTCCCGACCAAGCGCGTTTACTTATAGCGCTAAAGGGACGGCAATAGTCCCGGCCAAGCGTGTTTACTTATAGCGCTAAAGGGACGGCAATAGTCCCGACCAAGCGTGTTTACTTATAGCGCTAAAGGGACGCCAATAGTCCCGACCAAGCGCGTTTACTTATAGCGCTAAAGGAGACTTTTAGCGTCAATAAGAACGACAAAGGCACCTGACCAAGCGTCCGTATTTTACGAGATGAGAGTGAGAACCTGTTGGGTTTAGGAAAAGCACAACGGGACGGCTGTATACAGCGGACGGTTTGGGTTTAGGAAAAGCACAACGGGACGGCTGTATACAGCGGACGGGTTGGGTTTAGGAATTGTGACACGCAGGACGCGATCCCCGGTCTCCTGGGTGAAAGTCCTGTGTTTGACCCATCCACCACCCCAAACAACCTCCCTATGCAGATTTTCAGGCTTTCATACTACTCACTAGCATTGTCACTCTTAATGCTACGTCATCTTCTCCTTGACTTTACATTGGCATTGTTTTCCGTGGTGGCCACACGGAATTTTCACACATTCCGTGTGGCCACCACGTAATGCGGTGTTAACAGTTCGTGAACATTTCACGGAATTCTTACATAGATATAGATTTACTCTCCTTCATACAACATTCCCAGGAAGCTGAACCAATGTGGCCACTTTGGGGGGGGGGGTTGTCTTTTTTGTTATGTTATTTAATAATATTTCAAGTATACCAGTTGTGATCCAGTCGCTTTTGTAAAGAACGTTGTAACTTTTAACTCTCCTGTTGTTCTCGGGTCAAATCTGAAAAAAACATTTTCAAAAAATTTCTATATCAGAAATGTGGGTTTTTTTTCAACCAAATTTTAAAACAAAATAACATGGATGGTTCCCTACAACGCTCTTCACAAGTGAAATAAATGATCAGTTCACTACTTTCATTGAATATGGGTGTTTTATTCAATTTTATAGCATGTGAAGAAAAATTGATAATATAACGTTAAATAAGCGTAGGAATAAAAGTGACAAAAATGTCAGGAAAATCTTCAAAAATGTCAGGAAAAGTGACAAAAATATTAGGGTTAGGGTTACTGTCCGTCCACATACAAGATACATACTAAAGATACAGGAAGTCATTCATTTTCAATGGAAGCTGCTTCTCTCAGCTGCAAGGAGCGGAAAATCTGTCGGCGTCACGTTTTGGGCGTTTTGAGCGACCAGAGCGTCAATCAGAAAGTTGAAAGTAGGTCAACTTTATGGTAATGAGCTATGACGCGGTTCAGTGGCAACCAATCAGAATATAGACGTCCTTCACGCTGGCTGATCCCAGAGAAACATACGATGTAAACTTTGGTTCCTACCAAAACATTAGTTCAGAGAAAAAGGAGGAGAAGCTCATCATGGCCGTTGCTGGGTTCCCTATCATTTATGATATTTGCGTATAGGGACCAGTTAACGTTACCTGCCGGTCACATGGTCTCTAAACAGTCCGCTCACGGTGAAGTCCTGCACGGATCAACAGCTGGCGGCTGCTCGCTCTGCCTGCACGCTGCTGCGGTTCAGCGGCTAACGAGCGAGCTAACTGCTAACAGACACCGCTGCGACCAACAACCAATACACATTCTGTCATTATATATGTCATTTATAAAAGGTTTCTAGTGTCAGTGTATTGGCTGTGCAGTGGCTGCTTGATCTTTTTCCATGATGAACATAGAATGCTGCTACGTCAGAGCGGCCAAAGCCTCAAACAGCTTCCCCGGACTTTCTGACCAGCGTCCTCGACCGGGCGGCCAGAGCTTCTTTGCAGCTCAAGTCGGCGGCGGTGTGGACGTACAGTTAGTGTTAGGGTTCATGTGTTCATGACAGTGTCATGTCACTCTTATGTAGATACCTTCAAGTAAAGTGTTACCGAATTAATTTGCACATATTGTCCCTATCGCAACGTTTTTTTGCTGATTTCAAAGTTTTTTCTTACATTTTGGTGTTTTTTTGGCGCTTTTTCCAACTTAATTGACGTTTTCTAGAGTATTTGTACATGTAAAGTATCTAAGTACTTCTTCCACATCTTCGTCTGGATCAGAAAGTTCAGTTTCTGTCTGCTCGTTTCTACTTCTCATGTTCATAAAAGCTTTTTTGGATTAAAAAAAACCAACCCATTGTCTTGCTTGTAAATTTCAATAACGTGCCAATAAAGAATATCACTCTAAACTCTGAGCCCATCCAACTGCGTGTCGGAGCCAAAACACGTTACACATAAAATCAGACGCCAGTATGAGTCACAACAACAACAACAACAACACATTCATGCTTTCAGTAGGTTGTTTTTAATGTGTTTTAACAAAATAAATATAATAATCAACATACATATATGAAGCTATAAGGGCCGGTGTTCAGAACATCTTACAAAACTTTTTATTTTTAAAGATGCACACACTGAAACCAAGAGTTCTGTTTCACTACTTACAAACTCACAAGGTACACATAAATATTAATTATATGATGAAATGTTATGTTATACATCCCTCCTGTTACCCCTCACATTTACCAACATCCTTTATCCTTGGGCTCACGGTGACAGTAACAGAAATAAACAAGTTTGCCGATTTCAGGAGATTGTCCTCCCTCGAAAAACGCCTACAAGTCAACCTATATTTAGACGCCCTCTAGTGGCCGTAGTAGTTCGGACAGGAAGTAAGGTGAGGAAGTATTAAGGCCCCCAACCGCCTACCAAGTTTTTGCGGTGTCCACGTCCCGTCACCAGATGTTGGCTTTCGTTTGCCTTTTTTTAGTGTGGGTATCATACGCTTATAGCCAGACCCTCCTCCACAGCGCTGTAGAGGAAGGACTGTCTAGTCCACACAGCATTCCTGGATGGGAGAAAAACCTACTCTGGTTTATTGACATTTATTTAAACCAATCACAATCGTCTTGGGCGGGGCTAAGCTCCGGACGGAGCCACGGTGCCTCTGCTAAATAGTCTCAGGAAGGAACTTGTTTTGGTGGAACATGTGTACGTTCTGTCCAAAGCCTGTCCAAAGCCTGTCCAAAGCCTGTCCAAAGTCTGTCCAAAGCCTGTCCAAAGTCTGTCCAAAGCCTGTCCAAAGTCTACTCAATGTTTGTCCAAAGTCTGTCCAAAGTCTGTCCAAAGTATGTCCAAAGCCTGTCCAAAGTCTGTCCAAAGCCTGTCCAAAGTCTGTCCAAAGCCTGTCCAAAGTCTACTCAATGTTTGTCCAAAGTCTGTACAAAGTCTGTCCAAAGTATGTCCAAAGCCTGTCCAAAGTCTGTCCAAAGCCTGTCCAAAGCCTGTCCAAAGCCTGTCCAAAGCCTGTCCAAAGTCTGTCCAAAGTCTGTCCAAAGCCTCTCCAAAGTCTGTCCAATGTCTGTCCAAAGCCTCTCCAATGTCTGTCCAATGTCTGTCCAAAGTCTGTCCAAAGTCTGTCCAAAGCCTCTCCAATGTCTGTCCAAAGTCTGTCCAAAGCCTCTCCAATGTCTGTGCAAAGTCTGTCCAAAGTCTGTCCAAAGTCTGTCCAAAGTCTGTCCAATGTCTGTCCAAAGCCTCTCCAATGTCTGTCCAAAGTCTGTCCAAAGTCTGTCCAAAGCCTCTCCAAAGTCTGTCCAATGTCTGTCCAAAGCCTCTCCAATGTCTGTCCAATGTCTGTCCAAAGCCTGTCCAAAGCCTCTCCAATGTCTGTCCAAAGTCTGTCCAAAGCCTCTCCAATGTCTGTCCAAAGTCTGTCCAAAGCCTCTCCAATGTCTGTCCAAAGTCTGTCCAATGTCTGTCCAAATCCTGTCCAAAGTCTGTCCAAAGTCTACTCAAAGTCTGTCCAAAGACTCTCCAAAGTCTGTCCAAAGTCTTCTAGTGTATGGTAGGCACTAAATACTCTCCGTTCGAAATGACCCCAAAGAGCTTTGATGCGAACAGGACATTTAAAATGTATCATCCCTGTTAAATCAGGAAAAGTGAAGCTAATAAAATGATGACAAGCGCTTATTTATACGGACTTCGTTGAATGAGGGTCAAATATACCCCGAGGATTACAGGAGGGATATCTTAAATGTTTTCATGCCAAGACAGACTTGTTTTTGTAACGATGTGTTATCTGATCTCCGGTGGAGAGAAACTCCCGTTGGATGTAATCGAAGACGTTTAAACAATTTATTCTGGAACAAAAACCCAGTTGGATATTTCATTTGGCGAGCGACATTTTAACCTACTTCACTGTTGCTTTTTTATGCGTGAGGAGGTTAGAATAACAACAGCCCTTTTTGTTGAAGTTCATCGTTGTGTGTGTTCAGCGTGAAAGAAACGAATGCAGATCGATCACTGTCTACATATTTCACTTGTAGCTTTAAAAAAAACAACAACCCAGGCCTTTAAAACAGACTTGATTTCATCTCGCTGAAGACAAACAGACTATTTTCTCTGCTTGTTACCTCCGCGAATACCAAGCAATCACGCATCAAGTTACTGATAAGAGGCGGCATTTAGGGTTGGGTATAGGCAGCAGTGGAATGTAACTAAGTACATTTAGTCCAGTACTGTACTCCAGTCCAAATGTTGAGGTACTTGTACCTTGTACTTTTCTTTTCATGTCACTTTCGCTACATTTCAGAGAGAAATATTGTACTTCTTGGGTGGCGCTAAGCTCCGCACGGAGCCACTGCAAAATAGTCTTGGGAAGGAACTTGTTTTGGTGGAACATGTGTACTAGGGATGCACCAAATCCAGATTTTTGGGGTTCGGCCGAATACCGAATCCACTGGTTAAGATTCTGCTGAATCCTCGTCCCATCCTCAGTCCGTTAACTCAGTAAACTCATTAATGAAGTAAACAGTGACTGTCCTTCCTTTGCCGTACCTAAAGTTGCTGCATTTTGGCTGCTGTCTGAATGTTGTAACAGCGGTGATGTTGTGTATAGTTTAGGGTCCTCGCCACCACCAGACTAATCAGCATTGCAGATTGAACGGTCTTCTTTTGACTGAAAGTTCTGCCAAACTACACTTTTTCTGCTCACCAGTTCCATTTCCACTTTCTCACAGCCTACTGCATTGAACGCTCCACCTACGTAAACACCTTCCCGTAATCAATGGCGCCGTCATTACGTCGACTAGCGTAGCGCGTGGAGTGCAAGCGTAGGGTTCGGTTCAGTGGAAAAAAATTCAAAGGTTTGCCCAATACTTGGCCGAAGCCCAATCCTGGATTCGGTGCATCCCTGATGTGTACGTTCAAAAGTAGTTTTAGTCGTGCAACAGAAAACTCAGATTGGACAGATAAAGGTGCATCTCATGTCTCTTATTTAATATCTCCTTGACTCCTCAGTCCTCGACTGAACCAGAAGTTGTTCGGTGAAGGCAGTCTCAAAGCTCTTATTTCTGCCCTGAGCAGCGAGCATGGAGGAGCGAGTACGGAGGAGCTGTAGGCGAGGATACAGAGAGCAGCCTTCCCTGAAGCCGTGCAGCTGAAGGAGTTGCTAACTCCGCCCAAACAGCTGACGAATTCATGTGACGTTTCAGAGGAAAGGACATCTCGTCTCTCTAAAACACATTTCCTCGGTTCCCCTCTCCTCCGATGATTTCCTCGATGGGAGGGACTAAGACGCGAGGAAGGGAGGCAAGTGGAGGACCCCAGGAGGCAATTTAAGGGCTATGAGATGCACCTCCTGTCTAGCTAGCTGTCTGGATTTACACAGCAGAGGAGGAGCAGTTAGAGGCTCCTCCTCACACCGGCTGTGTGGCGTGAGCGTGGCGTTTCTGTTGCGTGGCGGCTGCGTGGCATTTTCTAAGTCTTTCCACACCAGAAAGGTGTCTGACGCGGTGCTGATGCTGCTAGCCTTGTCTGCACACATGGATGTTTCTCATAAACATAAACATAAATATATACTGATCTGATTACAGCAAAGACAACGTCGGCAGTATTGACGGCAAAATAGGTTACAGAATATTGGTGCAATATTTGAAAATTGCTAATTATTTATTATAATTTTTTTAAATTACATTTATATCTGCATTTATGTCAAAACCTCGAGACTTTCCAACATCAACATGTCATTTATTAATATGTATTTGTGTCAAAAAGACATATTAACATCTTTTAGTATTCTATGTTGCCTGGAAACGCTTCCAACACGCTTGCGTGTCGCGTGAAAAATAGGCGTCGGTCCTATTTCTAGCATGCACATGTGGCGTGAGCGTGTCACGCAGGCAGTGTGCACGCTCTAACCTGTTAACATGGGAGCCGAAATAAAAACGGACACGCCACGCAGCTGACACGCTCACGCCACGCAGCCAGTGTGCAGGAGGCCTCAGGGTTATCTTGGTTTCAGTCAGGGGTAATTTCGGATTAACTAAGGTTGTAATACTAGTCCCGTGCAAATAGGGCTTTAGACAATGAATGGGTAGTCTCGCATTGCCAGACCTTCCTCCACAGCTCTGCAGAGGAAGGTCTGACTAGTTCACACAGCATTCCTGGATGGGACAAATACGTGCTCTGGTTAATTGGCATTTCTTTAAACCAATCACAATCATCTTGGGCGGTGCTAAGCTCCGGACGGAGCCACGGTGCCTCTGCTAAATAGTCTCAGGAAGGAACTTAGGGGTCATATAACCATTCCAATGACTGCGAAGCTATTAATATATAAATTAAGCTAAAACAAACGGCATAGTTCCCCTTTAAAGACAGATCTTTGGGTTAGAAAACAGAAATAATTTAGAAGCCTTCCTCCTCCCGAGGCTGTGTAAGTGAAATGTTTTCCACCTCCCAGAGACGCAAATCATCCGAGATCATCAACCAACACAAAGGTCGCAGGTTCAACTCCCCTCCCTGTGTGCAAATGTTAAAAACACCAGCAGTCCTGTTGTTACACGTCATTATTACATGGCCTTAACACACACACACACACACACACACACACACACACTTTCTATATCTGATGCATGAACGTCTCCTGCTTCTTCGGCTCAGGTCTGGTGTTTGAGTGCGTGTCGGCTTCTTTTTTCCCAGAATGCAGCTTGGTATCTCTTCAATTGTTTGTCAGTCTTCCTCTTCGTCGCTGCATTTTCCTCTCTGAGGAAGAAAAAGAGGACATGTTGGAGTGTATTTTTTAAGTGTGTGTGTATGTGTGTGTGTGTGTGTGTGTGTGTATGTGTGTTTGTATGTCTGTGTGTGTGTGTGTGTGTATGTGTGTTTGTATGTCTGTGTGTGTGTGTGTGTGTATGTATGTGTGTGTGTGTGTGTGTGTGTGTGTGTGTGTTTCTGATTTTCTGTGTGTGTGTGTGTGTGTGTGTGTGTGTGTGTGTGTGTGTGTGTCTGTGTGTGTGTGTGTGTGTTTCTGATTTTCTGTGTGTGTGTGTGTGTGTGTGTGTGTGTGTGTGTGTGTGTGTGTCTGTGTGTGTCTGTGTGTGTGTGTGTGTGTGTGTGTGTGTGTGTGTGTGTGTGTGTGTGTCCTCACTGTGTCTGAGTCTGCACGGAGCAGAAGTTCCCACACTCGGCGTCCCGTGTGTGTGTGTATGTGTGTGTGTGTGTGTGTGTGTGTGTGTTTCTGATTTTCTGTGTGTGTGTGTGTGTGTGTGTGTGTGTGTGTGTGTGTGTGTGTCTGTGTGTGTCTGTGTGTGTGTGTATGTGTGTGTGTGTGTGTGTGTCCTCACTGTGTCTGAGTCTGCACGGAGCAGAAGTTCCCACACTCGGCGTCCCGTGTGTGTGTGTCTGTGTGTGTGTGTGTGTGTGTGTGTGTGTCTGTGTGTGTGTGTGTGTGTGTGTGTGTGTGTCCTCACTGTGTCTGAGTCTGCACGGAGCAGAAGTTCCCACACTCTGTGTCCCGTGTGTGTGTGCAGAGGCAGCGGCCGATCTCTCGCCTCAGTCGGACCGATCCAAATCCGTACGGGACTACGTGGCTGCAAGACAGAAGGTGAAAGAGTCAGTGTTCAATATTCACACGTTTCCAACGAAATAAAGCTCAAATTACAACAGTGTTTCCATAAAATGAAATGCAAAATAACATACTGGAGCAAGGTTACGGTCACCTCTTTTAGGGAGCAGAAGCTCAGACTTCTGCCTCTTTTTTGAGCTAGTTTTACAAAATATGGCAGCTTTAGAAACTGACCGAGTAATATTTTAAAGTTACTCTGCCACACTTGAAACCAACAGATGGCCGACCGTCGGCAGAAAAGCCAGTCGGACTGATCAGTCGGCTCCCCGAGGTCCAAAAAAAATGCCTCAGACTCAAGAGGGTTAGCTTCTCCTCGGACCACGTAGCTCCTATGGCGCCATCACAGCCATCACCTCCCGTTAGCATCCCATTGACTGCCATTCAATCTGACGTCACTTTGACAGAGAATAACTTTACATCTGAAGAGTTTAAAGACTCTATTTGTCCGTTGTTTATTTCTAAAGAAACACGACAATGTATAAAAGGCTCCATTACCTTGTACCTCACGTTATGGCTCCGTAGCAGACGTTTTTATAAAAATAGGCTAACGATTGGGTCATAACCACGAGACTTACTGTCTCATAGTAGAGGAATTACCGTATAGTACAGGAGAAGCTCTCAGGCAGTTTGGACTTCCATTAGCTGTTTAAGTTTAATTACTAATGTCACTGCCCGATATGAGTCGAGTGCAGATGTGAGTCACGCATGCGTCACTTTGCGACAAGTAGCCTACAAGATGCTAACGACTTTTTGAGCTAACGCACAGTCTATGAGCTAACGTTAGCAATCAAACAATCATAGATAGCTAAAACGTTTTTGAATGACTGCTGCTGCTGGCTACAAGTTAGCAGTCAAACACAATAAAGGCTGTCGCTTAATGGCGTTTTGAGCTAACGTTAGCAATCAAACAGTCATAGATAGCTAAAACGTTTTTGAAATGACTGCTAGCTAAAAGTTAGCAATCAAACACAACAAAGGCTGTCACTTGAATGGCGTTTTGAGCTAACGTTAGCAACCAAACAGTCATAGATAGCTAAAACGTTTTTGAAATGACTGCTAGCTAAAAGTTAATCAAACACAACAAAGGCTGTCACTTGAATGGCGTTTTGAGCTAACGTTAGCAACCAAACAGTCATAGATAGCTACAACGTTTTTGAAATGATTACCATCTTCTGTTATTGTATGTAAAGAGAAACGTTTATTATTTTATAGATTTCACAAATTTCAGTATGACACGTTATGCCGTAAACAGTTTAAATCTGAGCATGCGCGACTCACATCTGCACTCGACTCACATCGGGCAGTGACAACTAATGTTAACTATCATTTTAGTGATCAATAATTAGCCTGTGTCTATGTT
>NC_050191.1:20397670-20627560 GCF_008315115.2 Sander lucioperca | reverse complement strand
ATGTTGTTACCAAGACAACATCAACAAACACGGTCCTACCTGATGATGGTGGAGGCTGAAAGATGGCTGCAGGTCAATAAAGCTTCAAATGTTTGGATCCTTGCTTTAATTTTAATGTGAAGTTCATGGGGATGAATAAGCAAGGGGAGATGTGCGTGTGTGTCTACAAGTGTGTTATTGTATGTGTGAATTAGAAGGAAAAGGGTGGAGAGTGAGAGAGAACATGAAGGCTGGAGGTGTAAAATGTGACTAATCTTGCTGTCTACCAAAAAACAGTAAATCTTTCTCAAAGCTTTCCATCAATCATGCAAACATGTAGAGGATTGATCTATGGCAGCGATCACCGTGCCGACTGGGAAGGTAGGGCTGTTATTCGCTACAGGACGTGACAGAGAGCATGTGTGAGGGGCCTGATAGAGAGGCAGAGGCCGATGAGAAAAGGAAAGAAAATAAAGAGAGGGAGGAAAGGGAAGCACTTAGGTGTGCTTGATATCCTATCAGCGCCCAATACCCATCTCAGGCATGGAAAAACACCATGAATGGGATTCACTATTCAGTTAAAATGAGCTGGAGCACATTTTGGACTGTGGATGGGAGAGAAGATCAAATAGGGGATGGATAAAAGCTTGGAAACAATACCCCAGTTCCCCGTGTGTCCCAGAGCCAAATATGCAGCGGCAATATGAGTTTCTTTTTGTTCTTGAAAATGCTCCTCAGATGTTTGACGCAAGATCACGAGTGGGAGGTGGGAAGGGGGGTGGAGGGAGACAAAACAAACCGCAATTAAGTTAGTTTGTGAATCCGTTTGAAAGGTCTCATGATCCATCCTTTAGGAAACATCTGCCATATTGATGTATGAGGCCAGGAAAAGACAAATTCCTTCTATCCCAGCAAAACAAACCTTAGCCGTGGCGAGTTGCCTTTCTATCCATTTCTAACCTGACGGTGTAGCTCTTAGGGATCGACCAATACTGGTTTTTCAAGGCCAATACCGCTACCGATTATTAGTAGTTAATGAAATCGACAACCGATATTTCAAACCGATATGCATTTACAGTGAAAATGAAAATCTTTAAGTTAAAATTAAGATTTTGGGATGTTACAAACTCCAACAAAGCAATTATTTAATAAATTAGAAACATTCAACATAATACACAGTAAAAGTCAGAGGGCCCTATCATGCACCTAGCGCAGCGCAAAGACCAACGGAAGTGTCTTTGCTAGTTTAAGACTAACGCAGTTGTCAATTTCAAGTCCAGCGCCCACGTGGTTTAAATAGCAAATGCACCTGCGCCCATCTTTGTGCCCATGGCTGTGCTGGTCTTACAGGGAGGTGTGTTCAGGTGAATTCTTGGCGTATTGCTATCTTGAGGCAGCGGGAAGTGATCGCGCCATTGACCAACAAAAACCTGGTCTAAAGTCAATAGCGCAGCATTTCATTGTTATTTTGACAGCAAATTAATAAAAAGCGCCTAGGCTTATGCACAGCGCGCGCACACTATGCTTGTTACACACACACACACACACACAGGGAAGCGCAGCAGCACACAAACATGCAAAAGATAAAAAAATTTAAATATTACGGTGCAAATCCGCCATCATAATAGCAATGTGCCAAGGTACAAACGCGCCTGGCTTTTAAAGGGAATGGGAGATGACACTCTGATCGGTTTATTGCCCAAAACACACCTATGAATTAATGAAGACACTAAGTACAACCCTTATCAACCATGCGCCCAGCGCACGGACCCTTTTTTCCGCGTCAAACTAGCAAAAGTGGATTTGGACACGCCCTAAACGCACCTGCGCCATGCCCTTCACACCGTGCGCTTAGATCGTTAAAATAGGGCCCAGATAGTGTAATGGGTGGGACATTAAGTCAGTCTCAGTGAGTGAGTGAAACTGAAGCAGAGGGACAGACACAGAGCTGCAGCAGAGCCAAAGTAGCGCACCTTTTAATTAACTATATCGGTTATCAGGCAAATAAAACTCTAATAGAGATAATCTTCAAACTGACAAAAACGTCTATCCCTTGTAGCCTTGGCCTTCATGTATGCTTACACACAGTAAAACACACTCACACATGAGGTACTGTATGTTTTTTGCTACACTCAAAAATATATCCCTCATAAACATTTATAGTCTAAACACAGATAAAACCGCTATTACTTTGCTTTCAGCTGGAAATTCCAGACAACCGTCCAATGGGGAAAGAAGATAAGAATATATCTTTTTGAAGTAGAAAGCTCTTGCCTGTCTGGGAGAAGAAACATTTTTCATAATCCCCAGCAAATACTACAGTGTCTATGTCCCGTCTAGATATAACTGGAATGAAAAAGAGTGTCTCAGCTGTCGGCCCAAATCACCCTGAAAGTCCTTGAAAGGAAGCAGACAAAGAGCAAAATATATAAGATTTACTGTGAGAGATAGATGGGAAAGATACAAACAATAGTTTTACAAATGTACCGTGCACTTTCCTGATCATGAACGCCAAATGATTGTAAAAGCAAAACTAGGGAAACACCACTGTGCTGTCTTCAGGGGAAGACATCCTCTTTGGAATTGCTGCAGAGATTCATCGAACTATAAATCTGATAAACCAGGCTGCACAAATCACTCAGTTTGGAGAAATGAGAAGATAAATGGGAGACCCCCGCAGTGAAACAAGTCCCGGCGCAGTGCTTCCATGTGCAAGTTGGTGTGTTTACACTCCACATTAAACGGCAAAGCTTGGTCCTTAAGCTAAAAACTGCAGACAGAGGAAAAATCCAATATGGCGGTGGTTTAGGTGGCTTGTTGTGCAATAAACAGAGGAGCAAGCTGCAGTGTGCCTTTGTTTTTATGTCAACACGCAGCTGTTTATCCAGAGGACACGCACACACACACACACACACACACACACACACACACACACACACACACGTTTTTGTCTTTCCCCTTTGACCTGCTATTGCAAGTCACCTGCTCCAAATGTGTACAACTCTAGTCCAAATATTTTAAAGGAATAGTTCGACATTTTGTGATATACGCTTACTTTCTTTCTTGCTGAGAGTTAAGCCGCCTACACATGATCCGCGGTAAAAGCGTTCTGCGCTGGCCGTTCCATTGATGTACTATGGGGAGAGCAGCGCCGGCCAACTAGGCCGAGCGCTACTCTTTGGAGTCGCGCACTGCTCAACGCCAAAGACTTTGACCTTCTTGCCGCTGACATTTTAAGGCGCAACCAACTCAAGAAGCAATGATGACGTATACCTGTGCTGCGCTTTGCCTCTCTGCTCTGCGCTGTACCTCGCGGTTTTACCTCGGATCATGTGTAGGCGGCTTTAGACTTGGGCTATGCAATAGAAGAAATATATCATTTTTTGTTTCTGTGCTGTAAAAGAACAGAAACAGAGAGGCTGAACTGATGAATCCCAATAAGCCCACAGTTTTAGACTAGAAATGTGTTTCTGTGCAACACTTGATTCTTTCAAGTGTTTACAATACCGTCTAGCAATCAAGACCCAAGGTCACACAGCAATGGCAGCAACTACGTAAATATGTAAACATTTTCAATTGGAAGAAAATCACAAAATAACCCAACAAGCGTTTTGTTCCTTGAAATTGCAGCCAAATGTAGATGTTAACCCCCTTGTTTCTAACGTTGCAAAACATTCAAAAATGAAGGCTTCAGCAGATAAGACGCCAGTCAGGAACCCTGTTCCAAAAGTGTAAAATAAAGGATGTAACCAAGATTAATGTTGTGTTGTAGCAGCAACATGTGTGATTGCATGGCAACCAAAAGGCAACAATGCAGCATATTGTTTATGCGATATGTATTTATTCATTGTGTAATATTGTATTCATATGCATTTATCTTTTCTTCTGCAGCTCGTTCAGATAAAAGCGAGTTCATTTACAGAGAAAAATGCAGAGTAATTTGGCCTGCAGCAGGGCCGTACAGTTAGATCAGAAGCCAGACTCAGACAACATTTGCTAAAGCAAAGATCCATCTGTCTGTTCCTTGCTGAGAGGAGCGTGTGGGGCATAGAGTGCACACACACACACACACACACACACACCTCCCATCACCAGCTGGATCGGAGAAAGCAGCACTTGGGGAACAGTTGACACACTGATCTCTTTAATGGTTACATCCTCCACACCCAACACCCGAGACACTCAGACACACATGCTTTCATTAGTTTGAACCGACTGACAGAAGAAAAAAAAATACATATTGCAAAAGTCCTTCCCACAGATTTACAACACACACACACACACACACACACACAGCTCCCTCCTGCTCTCAAAGACATATACACACTATCCTGTTAACCACCCCCACCTCCATGCAATCAGAGGCTCAGAATAGGAAGGAGGGAGAGGAAGCGGCTCTGCATTCACAGGCTGGGAACAAGGAGAAGGAAAAACAGCCGGAACCTGGAATTTACGGAGGAAAAAACAATAGCCATCCAAAAATACCTCAGGACCATCTCCGCAGATAAACAGAAATATTATTACTCTCATGCTCTAGCTCAGGATAGTTTTCCTTACACACTTCCTTCATCTCATCCTCTGCTCCTCAACTCTGCTCCTGGCTATGCAACTTCGAGGAAACTCTTGCTTAAGAAGCATGGCTTTTTGATATTTGCCCAATGTGGTCCTTGCATCTCCCCCCCCCCTCCAACACACACACACACACACACACTTTCCTCAGCCTCACACAGGTCAGGAAAGCCATGCAGAATAACTAAGAACCTCATAAGGCCCTGAGCTAATCAGTGCTAAGTGGAGCCGCTGAGTCCTTCGACCGCAGACCAGAAACCACCAGCTAGTGGTCTAGTCTTTCTATCCATTTTCCTTTCACTTCCTAAAGTGGTGTAATACGGTTTTCCATAGGGCTGCACGATATGAGGAAAATATGCAATGTGCGATAACGTTGTTGAATATCGCCGTAACGATATTACTTGCAATAAACAGATATTAAAATGTACTCAGTTCTGCATTTCTGCTGCTTTCAGTATTCTCCTAAAATACAACAATTTGCTCGTTGAATGTAAAACAAATAAAAGGAAATCATTTCTAACATTCTTTTATTGAACAACTTGAACAATGAATTGAATATAAAAGGCACCACTAAAAAATTTGTCATGTTTTCCAGACCTTCCTCCACAGCGCTGCGGAGGAAGATCTGGCTAGTCCACACAACATTCCTGGATGGGAGAAAAACGTGCTGTGGTTTATTGGCATTTCTTTAAACCAATCACAATCGTCATGGGCGGGGCTAAGCACCGGGCAGAGCCACTGTGCCGCTGCAAAATAGCCTCGGGAAGGAACTTGTTTTGGTGGAACGTGTACGTTCAAAAGTTGTTTTAGTCGTGCAACAGAAAACTCAGATTGGTGACGATAGATGATAGTCTGGATTTACCCTGCAGAGATCTGAGGAGCAGTTAACCACAGTCCTCATATATTGACTGGAGTTTAAAATGCCAACACAAAGAAAGCAGAAGGTAACGGACATCTGGCCAAAAAGAGTGAAATCCGGCGGAATTTCCATCGGCAACGAGCAATCCCGGAAGTGGAACGTTGCGGATATAGACTACATTTTAATGTGCAGTTTTCTACTGATATTTTCTTTCAACTAACACAAAGAATCTCCGAGTGTGTTTCGCAAAATGTTGCAGCCTTTTGCAAAGTGTTTATTGCGATAGTTAATATTGCAATGACGATTAAAAAAAAAAAAACGATAGCTTGTGCAGCCCTAGTTTTGCATTGCACCACAGTCACGCAAGCAGGTCAAGAGCTGCAGTCTAATGCCCCTTCTGAAATGTGTCAGCATGTAAGTGTGTATATGAAAAAAAGGATGATCTTTGGGGTGTAAAACTTTATTAGAAAGGCTGGACCATCCATTTGGACCAAACAAAATGTACGTTAATGTAAGCTTTGCATAAAGATCTGCTCCTTTCAGCAGATATAAGTGGGCAGCAGCGTGACAGAGCCCTTCCTGTGGCTATGAGGTGGGGTTCACTGACCCTGAGGTCATTTCCTCTGACCTCTTCTTCCTAATTGATTCAATTTCCTAGCCATTGGCCTCCTATTAGGATGTCCTAATAGACCCATACCTCCTCTTTAATATCCCCTTCCTTTGTCTTCAAAAAAGGACACATTTTCACTTTGTGTCACTAAACTTTGTCATCCTAGTCACACGTGATGTCAGTTAAATGCACAATTCCGTCCCCACGCATTTGTTCCGGACTCTTAATGCCAATAACCTTTAAATAACATAAATAACCTTTCACTAACATAGTATCGTCATCTGTTGAACTCTAGCGGAACTGTGGGACTGCAAAGTGGCGATTGAGTCATCTCTAGTTTACCTGAGCTAAATGACAACATGCAGGAGCAATGTCTGCAGCCACCCAGAACCTCTCTAAACTGCCTTGAATGAGATCCAACTGCTTTGTGTTTACAGCTGAGATTCATATCTGGCACCTACCTTGTATTTCTTAACTGCCTTGACATTAAAACTATTACATAAAAGTAGATTAGGTTTAAATGCATTACATGCAGTGAAGGACATATTTAAAACACATTTTTGAAACGCTAACTGTAGCTTTAAAAGTATCAGATATAAAACTAGTATTTTTTACACTAGGTAATGACTTTCATCCATGCTTTATGTGATCAGATTATTGTAGTCTTACATTTGATTTTTGCCTTTGCCCACCAAACTGACACTGCACTGACACTATCTTGCACTATAATACCATTGCACCTTTCTGCATTTTTTCCACACCACTCCTTTAAACATGCTACAACCTAACTTTACTGTAAGGGCACACTATTGATATCTTCCTTTGTATTTTTGTAGTACGTATGTGTGTGTGTGGATGTCATATGTCATATGTCTGTGTGCCTGTATGATGTGTACAAGCTATTGGACACCTTAATTTCCTTCGGGATAAATAAAGTAGTCTATCTATCTATAAACCATGGATCATATGTTGCAGACAATTCACGGGCAGGGCACAGTGTGTGACCACTATTTTGCCTTCAGGCGCCACGCAAAACAAGCAACGGGTAGATAGCAGAACTGCTTCAGCAGTAAGGTGCACACATTGTCACCATTTAACACAGTGCACTTAACAGATACATCCAATTAATGATGATGATTGATAATCCTGATTGAGAAAAACTTGATGAAGATGCACGTCTTGCATACATGCGTCATGTATACATTTTCGGTCACTGGTTTTCGTGTCCCGCAGTCGGTCAGTTTCAATGATGAAAGCACCGAGGGATGTATAGAGGAAACGTGTCAGCTGGGTGATGACATCCATAAACAACTCAACCCAAGTCAGACCCGTTTGTGTGTGCATGTAAACACAATATGGCATCAGGGTAATTAAAGTAGTTATGAGGACTCCAGATTGGTCTCCCTCTGTTTGTTCTGATGTCTGTTTATTCATCATTTTTTATGTTTGTTTGTTCATGCAACTGCTGATCGAATTTGACAAAACCTCTGATGGAGATAATACATCCCACCACTGCACTTGAGAATTTCATGATAAGGCCCGAGGCGAGATGTTTCATTTTTGCATTTGCAAGTCAATATGACTCAGACAACCATGGATTGCATTTTGAAATTTGGATGAGTGATGCATTTCACCATTCCTGAATAGTATAAACTTCACTTTTAGTTCACATTAAAGCACTATTGGATTCTGTGGTTTTTATCAGCTCAGTATGACTGAAACATGTTTTATATAATCTGGCAAACAGTTAAGCATTATGATGCAGACAATGCTTCATCGGCAAAACGACAGACCAAAAAATAAACAATTGTAATTTGCTTGTTCTTTCCCTTCTCCTACACTGTTGGCTCTCGGCCTGAAGTGGGCGAAAGAATTTCTGGGTTTTTCACAGTTGGGGGATGCTTTATAAAATAACAAAATCTCATGTTTGCTTGGATACACTGGAGTTAACAAACATTTCCAGGATTGTTGATTAAATAAAAAAAAGAATCCTCTGACAAGTACGCCATGGTTGCTGATGCAGCGATTCCCCTGGTTGCGCTGTCCCGCTCCCGCTTTCACTTAGTGGTGTCTTCATCTGCAGCAGTTTCTGTTTATTAGTTTTAGTGTTTGACATTTTCCCAACGCAACTACTTATTCAAACAAGCCTGCTCTGGGCACGCTGCTTTAATCACAAACTCCTCTTTTAAAGTAAATACAACTGGAAAGCCTGTCAGATAGGCATTTCACAAAACTAAGTTTGTGGTTGTTCGGTATGGCATTTCAGACTTCAGACATACACACGCGCACACGTTCCTACATGTTTGTGTGTATGTGTGTATCAGCCCCACTGAGAGCGTTATTACAAAGAGCCAATAGGAGTGAAGGACCACACTCTAGCACATCCTGTTTGACTTGACCTCAGAGGATATTCTCCTTTCCCAAGCAAACAAACCGCCGGGCTTTTGGATCGTACCAACGTCGGAGGGGAAGGGAGGGGACGGGAGCCGAGGGATGTCTCTGGTGGGGAATCAGTGGGTTGAGTTTTTGCAGCAGAGAGAGGCGAAAGAGTTACAGCTTTGCCAAAAAAGAGCATCTCTGAAAAAACCGATAGGTGTGTTTCTAATGTGTGGGTCACCAACACTGGCTGAAAACGTCTTTCCATAACCATACAATCTTACAATGGTCCAATAACAAAATAAACTAACCCTAAACATTTTCCCTTACTGCTTTTTCTGAGCTTTCAATCCAAATCTTATGGTCCTCTTCAGCAAACTAATGTTAATATATTGAATAGTAATTAGTGCTTCTCGAGCAAAGAACTAAAATCAAGACACAAACTACATAGATGCCACTAAGGCTGCAACTAATAATTATTTTCATTATCAATTAATCTGTCCTATAATATGTCATAAAATAGTGGGGAAATGGCCATTATGATTTCCTACAGCTCAAGGGGATGTACTCAAATGGGTTGTTTTATTCGGCCACCACTGCAAAACCCAAAGATATTTCATGTATGAGAAGGAAAAGAAGCAAGTCTTCACATCTGAGAAGAGGAAATAAGTAGTTGTTTGCATTATTGCTTGAAAATGACTAAAACAATAAATCGATTATCAAATTAGGTTGTGGAACAAAAAATACAAAAAAATAATAAAATATCTAAAAAAATAAATTAAAAGAAGAGACACCGACAGGCCACAGATCACAAATGTAAAAACTACCATGTCTGGGTGTTCAGAGTATTCTTGTCAATGGGGTTATTAAGCCCTTTTTAGGGTCACTCCCTTACAAACTGGATTGTATTTAAAAAACAAAAAACAGCATTTTACCAAACCTTCCTCCATGACATCACTCAGCCTGCCCCATCTGACACTATTGTACCACTGATATCCCAGCTTTACGTATTATGCAAAAAGACATCTCCTCCTCTGGCTGTATCTGATTAATCCATTATTTGGTTAAGTCGCTCCAACCCACTCCCTTCAGTCTCCCTGTGGTGTTTTCCTCGGCTAACGGTGGGCCAGCTTGGTGGTGCTGCTGCTGAGACTACTGGGATTAATGCTGCCGATTGACACTAATCTCATTGTGGTTAAGGCTTTGGAGAGACCGTGTACACCCACTTCACTCTCACTCCCAAACACTCACATTTACGGCACCAATCCGCTGGGACATTTATGCCCGAGGTGGCATTTGTGTAGTGGTTTCTCTCACTCATTGCTCAGCTTATGGGTGATTGAATTTCATTTTCAAATCATTGATATATGAACTCTTTAAGAACTTTATAAATTGAAAAGGACACAAATAAATATGTGAATTTGCTTTAGGCACATTAAGAATTATACTACTGCCCCTTTTTTTCTACTTCATATTCAACACCAAACTAAGAGTTACTGTGGTTACGTTTGGTATTAGCTGTGTTGTTTTTCATTGACCACATGATAAACCAGTTATTCTACAGCAGGATTCTTCATTAATCTATGTTCTTGGTCCTGGACTGCGTGTTCGTAAATTCAATCTCAGCATTAATTCAGAGAGTGGTGTGAGTCCTTCCACTTATCTGAATGAATAATGAAGGTTCTCTGTTCATGCTGAATGATATTCAATGCTTTTTATCAACTTCAGGAGCTGCTGTCACTATATTTAGCCTCTACAGACTGTGTTTCCATGGCTACAACAAGAGTTGAAGTGTGCTGAAGGCAGCAAATCTATCCAATCTATATACTCTGAGAACATGTCAGTAATCACAGCGTGTGTGTCTGACTTCTGAATCACTTCCACCTGGGTCCCATAATACGATCCCACCTAAAGGTCATTAACTTACACACATACTGCATCCAATTTAAAGGGGTTTTCCAAAATCCGTTCAGTCCACAATTTTAAGAGAAGTCATCTATTTTAATTTTTATTTTAAATAAAGTGCAATTGAAACATTACGTTTTACTTAAATCCATGAAAAATTGACTTTTTACAATGTAGTGTTTTATGCCTGGTTTGATTTTCACTATAAGTGGCCTGAGTGAATTCTGCAAAGCCCCTCTTCAGTTACACTCAAATCCAATCTATTATGTATAGCCTGACAACGGAGACTACTTTTGTTCTTTCCTAACCCTTTTTGTGCTTTGCGTTACCAAACTAAAAGATCACCTTAAACCTTAAGAAAAACAGCAGTACCCCATGTGAACTTGTTGACCTCAACCCCCTCCTCCACATCATGATGTTCTCTGAAAAGGTGAGTTTCAATGCCGATGACGACACGTTTCCTGTCGTTTGCAGCACAGCTAAACAACCCTGTTGGTTCATGTTGCCAGTGTACTCGTCAAAAGGCTAGTCAGTGCTGGTGCACTGCTGTTTGTAGTAAACACCAAAAAGTCAGAGAAAAGACAAGAAATTTCCAAAACAGAACCTGGTTCTCCCCCATGTTCTGTATTGGAACATTTTTAAGGCAGGCAGATGAGATATAACAGGCAAAATGTCAGTAGGATACCAATGAACTTGAGAGTTATTCCTTGTTTAAGTGTGTGACAGGTCATATTAACTTCTGAATTTGAATCAAAATACTTACTTGTGGATTTATCTACAGTGGATTTCAGTTACTCAAATTAAAATGTCAGGACTTTTATCCGGTTAGGTCCCTAAAACAGAAAACTAAAAATGTTTTTTTCAGATCAAATACAACATAAAAGACTTCAGCTTTCAGAACGCTTTATTCAACTTCCACCTACTCAGCCTCTGCGGGTCATTTCCTTCACTTGCAACTGCAGCAAATGAGAAATCCAGAGAGACTCCAATCTGATGGCTGATTTTCTCTGACTTTCTTTTATGTACGTCACTGGTGACTTCCTAAAGGGAGCTCGTTCAGGTGTGGCTCAGAGGGACCCATCGTTCAGCCGGGAACTTGAACCTATGCCTCTGAAGAGCAGGACATAAATCTGCCTTCTTCCTCTGCTCTTATAGCCGACGTCACTGTCAATCTGCTACAACATAGTGGCCTCCCTTCGTTTAAATCAAGTTTTATACTACTTTTACGATTTAGACCAGCTGGACTTCAAACATGAGCGGCATTACGAAAGAGCAAATATGGCCGGGGGCCTCATGATCAATATAACAGGTGGCCCCATCAGCCAGCTTAACAAGATCAGATAAATATGTCCGACACAGATATGTGGCATATAGCGCCGACTCAGTCTGCTGTCATATTCCCATAATGTGAAGTTTAAATCTATTTCACCTGTTGTGCTTCTGTTACTTTTCCATAACATGCGTCCAAGTCATGTCTGCCGTTAAGACATGCAAAGACTGTCAAAGCTTTAAATGAATCCATGTGTTATCTGATAACGGCAGAATACGTTCCATTCTTCTTCTCACAGTCTGCAGCCTCAAACTGAACATGTTATGGCTTTTTGTCTGCATGACAAAGAGTTTAATTATGTTATGTTAATTATTATTAATTGTGAGAATTGCATTAGTATGTATTATGAAATATGTTTGTTTGTTTTGCTATTAAAGAGTTAGCTGTACTTTGATCTTTTTGTGATGTATTTTTCATCACATTCTGCAACAACAGCAACTCCAAAGATGGACAACCAGAGTTAGCAGTGGTATTGATCTTCTTGTTGAACAAGATCATTTTTAGATAATTTTGCAGAATAATGGATGATATTAAAATACGTTCCTAATAGTCAGTTAATTCTACAGGCCCTGTGTGGCCCAAATTTGAGTCCTAAATATAGTCCCTGTCCTGAAAAATGATGAAACTCTCCCTCTAAGCTGGTGTTGACTTCTAAACCCACTATCTGTCTCATTGACCCCTGACCTGCTAAACGTTTTAAGGATTTCGATGGTCTGAGAGGCTAGAGGGTGTCACATTTCGGGTTATGTAAATAAAATTGACTTGGCTCAACAATGAAACAGCATATCACCCTAACAGAGTTTTTGTCTAAAAGTTTATGTTACTCATTTTTAAGTTGCATTAAAGATGTGTTCACATATACAGTAGCGTTCACGCTTCTTTTTCAGATGACTCAGAGAGAGCAGGTGATAAAACTGGAAGCTGACGTCATGGCGGCATTCTTGCTTCATACTTTATAGAGCAGCATTCTCCACATTCCATCGACAACAATAGATATTCTCGTGTCCGCTCTCTGACCGATCAACCTGTTTACACTTCCTTGTCAGAAGATCACGGTTTATTCATGAGACATGGCCAGAATGGTGAGAACAGGAACTGTGGCTTTCTCTCTTAAAATCCACAAACAATCGGAAAGGCATCCGTCTAGCAGACGGAACGTTCTGAAGTGGACCTTCAAACCTGCAGGTTTTCTCTCTGAGGAGTGAGAGGCGAGGGGAAGCAGAGGGGACATGAGACGTGATGCTTTCTTCATCTTCCATGACACCCACACCCACACACCCACACACACACACACGCAAACGTCAATGGATGAAGACTTGAGTATGAACAAAAGTATAGTCAGTCAGACCCTGCTGTGTTACTGGAAAGCAAAGAGCTTCGTTGCAACATTTTAATATATGCATGGTCCCAGCTTGTGGTTTAGGGTCCAAATAGCCTTGGTATGGGAGCAGTTGGTTCCTCGTAGGCTCCAGTTGCTGCCTGGTATTGCATAAGCGTGTAATAATACAATGCTTTTTCAGCGAGGCATGTTATAAATAAAGCCACAGAAAGCATTTGTTGACAGCAGCTAAGCTCTCCCTGAAGCTCTGCCTGCAGACATCACACGGCATATGTTTAAACTTCATAAACTGTGCTTTTAAGTTTTCTCGCTTATGATTTTTCCACTCTATTAACCAAATAAACAACTCTCAACCACCCCTAAACCATTTATATTTATTTTTGACAAAGAAAATAGTTATCTAAGAATGAACAGGATGTTAAGGTAAATAAATATGTGAGATGTGTGTCTTGTGCAAGCAGAGACCATCTGACATTGACAGCATTATGGTGAAGTATAGCCGCTGTGTATGGTTTGTTTCAGCTGTGTGGAAAAGGACATACGGCTCACATATAATTCACTACTTTTCATAGTGATGAGAGTTTTGTGTTATCAGCTGTGCTCACCTGTTAAGCCGACTATAAACTGCATTTGGCACCTTTTTTTATTGCAGTTTAGTGGGTAGCTGGACTGGAGACATATGGCTATAAAATGAGATAAGCTAGGTAATATTGACCATTAGAAAACATTATTGGCACGACAGGCGATGCAATAATGAGGGCAAACCTGCAATCACAACTCAATTCACCCATCCAGGCCACCAAAACAAACAAGAGAAGTGCAGATGATGATGTTGGCTCACTGGCACAGACACACTGTGCCAATGAGTTCACTTATTCCATGAAGAGTATCAAAACCAGACCAACGCCCACAGATTCTGTGTTCAGACTGAGATTTCATTTCATTAAATCACAAAGAACCATCATCATTGTAAAGTCAACAAGTAACAGAATTAGCAGCCGAGGGCATATAGACACAGAGAGGAGCTGCATGGCATACAGCCATGCAATGCCATTGTGTCTCTGCGGACCCATTGGCGACACAACAGGTGTGTCAATATGACAAGCATTCAACCAATCCACTATGGCAGCCTCATATAAACACTGAATAAATATAGATGCTTTCCATTTTCACTCTCAGCATAGCACGGCTACCATAAGAAAACAAACACTCAGAGATAGTGTGGAGTTCACCAACGCAAAAAGCCCTACAACTATTTTCTCTTTAGAAAGAGTCATTTTTAGATCAACTCTCTAGGCATCAAATCAGCCATTAATTCATAGATAACCCATACCGTAAGGAAGAGTAATAGAGTTTGCATGTCTGTTTAAACTTAAATTATTTACAAACTTGAACTTTAACAGATTCTAATCACAATATACAGCTATCCAAATTCAAGCCACAAAATAATCAATGACACAATAGCAATGGGGAAAATTCTAGGTTTTTTTTATATCTTTGCATACTACCTTTTAAGTCTTATTAACATAAATATTAGATGCAGTTTATATCACTAATAAAAAGCACAGTAAAGTTCCATGTTTTGGTACTTTATAATGTCTTCAGTGACCTTATCGTATTTCACAGAAGCCTACTGTATTCTCTTCATGTGGCATAATTGTGGACATTGTGAAATCATGTTGCTGCATGCATGTTATTACTGGATTAATGTAGGTCTTTTTTTCACAAACGCACAACTGATGCCAAACAGAATTTAGATGAACAGGTTGGAGGAAATTGGCTTCTCCCCTCCGTGAACAGACGATAGAAAAACGGTGTGTCGGAGCTGCCAGTCTCCCACCAGATGGTAAATGAGAGAGACACGGGCGATCAAATAACAAATACAACCAATCATACTATCAAAAACAAGCCATGTATAAAGGGAAAAAAACACTGAGGAAAAGTGATTAAATATTCATACAATTCAGCATTAATTTGTTTATATGGACTATTTCCTTTTTGGTTGTTCCACCTTATAATTATTTCTGAGTAAAATAAAATCCATCAATTTAAGGGGGTATCTAAAAAGGGACTTGTTTTATTAATAATTGTGTGTGTTTCAGTAGCCTTAATAGCATCCTACAATACTTGAGTGTGTGTAATGTATTTTTTCATTGTGGCCAACTGAGTCAGGGAGGGAGAAATTGTCAGTTTATTAGTTGTTCGCATCATCACTGTCAATTCCAGGCCATCAAATGAAATCTTTTATCTCAATCCAGGGAACCTCGCTGCGCGTGAGCCCCGTGTCATTCCTATTAGCTGTTAAAGGCCAAGGGGAAGAATAAACCAATTTTACGGATCCAGGTGATTGTGTGTGTGTGTGTGTGTGTGTGTGTGTGTGTGTGTGTGTGTGTGTGTGTGTGTGTGTGAGAGAGAGAGAGAGTGAGTGAGTGAGTGAGTGAGTGAGTGAGTGAGTGAGTGAGTGAGTGAGAGAGAGAGAACTCATTTGCATACAGCTGAATAGTTATGTCTCCCGCACATTACACCCGCATGAGGGCGAGAGAGGGACACGCGTCTCAACAATAGGAGGCACGCTGCATCTTAAACCGTAAAACGCATGGGTGGGCATGAATGGGCACACGCCACCAACAAGATGAAACACCGGCAAAATGACGTGTCAGAGAAAACATTTTGGACACAATGTAGGCCTGTGTATCCGTGCATAAAAGGAAACGTAATGAGTGTTAAGGATAATGTCATATTAAAGTTAAAAAAATACACATTTTGTAGATTAAGGGGTATATATAATATACTGGGAAGATACTGTATATTAGGACATTTGCTCTGTACAGTGTATCTGATATAGACTATGGATCTGTTTTGCTTCTAAATGCCAAACAAAAGAAGAAACAGTAAAAAAAAAAAAAAAAAAAAAAAAAGTGCAATTCAACGTTAACGGCAATTACAACAAATGCTGGGGAGATTTTTCTTTTAATCGCATTTCTAGTTTCATTGTTTGTGATACGGCCAGAGGGAGACACGTATGACCCCACAGAGAGTGAAGGGCCTAAGAGGAAATAGTGCGCAGAACGGCTCCAACTCTGTGGTGAAGCCTAATAAGGCGTGCAATTGAGTGGAACCAAGGGCAAAAGGTTGCGAGGAGTAAGCAAGTAATTGAATTCCTGCTTTCTATCCTCGTAAGTTTCGGCTCTCCTTAATTGTCCTCACTCACTGTCCATAATGTGTAAATGTGCGTCCGGGCGCATTGTGCGCTAAAAATAAGTCAACAGATGTTAAGGCTTGTTAATAATCGCCCAGTATCCATGGTGGTCAGTGAGCACAGTGCCAGTGGGTATTAAATCTGGATAATTGTTGTTGGGCTGGAAGGGAAGGGGGTTGAATATGTGGAGTGGGCGGTGTCAGTGGAGTGATTGGCAGTTTATGTAATGAGCAGCGCGGTGCAAGTCTATATATCTGGGAGGAGACGCACTACGGTTCATTCACGAGTAATAAAACGAGTGATGAACATCCGTGGCGCACTGACGCACCAAGTTCAGCACCAAAACAAGCCCTCTGAGCCGCGCGCACACAGCGGAGTGACCGTTGTGGAGTACAGTACGATGCAAGAAGGGGACGCCTGCTGACAGAAAGAAGCACGGCTGTGGATATTGGTCTTCCCTCACCTTTGGATAACTTTGAAACGCTTTCTCTGGACGCTTCAGACGCACACCAACAAGGAGCTACAGGAGAACTCCCTGGGAGTGAAGAAGGATTTATACGAGATTTTTCCCCCCTAATTTGTTTACCTTGGGGTAAATACTTTGGAATAGGAAGGTTTTACTGCTTTATTGGCTGGTGACGCGGCTGCATAGGAGAAGCGAGAAGGATGGCAGCCTGGTTCACCTTTACCATCGCATTCAGCACCACGTTGATATCACAGGTATGAAGGAGGAAAACACATCTCCCCGGTGGTCTTGAGACCTCTCGGTTTTAAACAGATGAAGAGCCACTTGTTTCATGTTTTTTTTTTTTTGTTTGTTTTTTTAAGAATAAACTATAGCCTAGGCTTTGTAACCGCAACGACGTTTTCTTAAATCATATTTCCTTCTCTTTTAGGTATTTGGATCCGGTGTTTTTGAGCTTGATCTCCACGAATTTAAAAATCACAAAGGTTTGCTGGCAAACGGAAACGCGTGCAAACCCAACTGCAGGACTTATTTTAGAATTTGCTTGAAGAACTATCAGGCTGTGGTCTCGCCAGGTGACTGCATCTTTGGAAGTACAATGACAGCAGTGCTGGGGACAAACTCTTTCAGCGCCAAGGACAGTGGCACTTTACCTAGACCGATTCAGATACCGTTCACCTTTGGATGGCCGGTAAGAGCGTGGAGCAGTACATCCACTTTATGTATTTTATTGCAGCCACCGCTATTATGTTGTTGCAGGGAACTGCTATGCATTTTGGGAGCGCACCGGTTATTGGTCAGCTCATCTAACCCATATCATTAGGTAATACTCATGTCGACAAACTGATTGGACTGCTACGACGTCGTTCATTTCAAAATCCAGAAGGCCATGCAATGATCATTGTTACACATATTCAAATGAAATTCAAATAGCTCTTTTCAACCATCAACAGTCTATGAAACAGAATAGAAAAAAAGAAAAAAATTATAAGCTTTCTGCCCTAAATTATCAAATCTGTAAAAACAAATGAAGAAAAAAAATGATTAAAATGGATATTAATTAACTGCATGTGTTTTCTTCTTAGGGGTCATTTTCATTAATAATTGAAGCCTGGCATTCACCTTATGGAAATCTACCTGTAGGTAAGTACGACGTGTTTTTACCACAGGAGGGAGCTCTGTCAGTACATTTAACACATGAGGATCCAGCTAGTTTACCATTTTTCACAAATACATGCAAAAAAAGATAAATGTAGGCTATTAAATACAGCTCAGTCACTCCACATTTCCCTCCTGTTAATTGTTCATAATTTCACACATTTTCATGCCTATTCACTCCTTTGTTATGAACTTCAGAACACCTTTTTCATTCTTGTACCCAATACAATTGAACTTCCTCTGGTTTATTTTTGTCGTGGGAAAGAGCTGTGGGCTTTGGTGAGAATACACAGTGCCTGCCAAAAACCCCTGACTACATCTTCCTGTATTTTACACCTTACTCTGTTCCGCCCTTTGGAAGAGGGGACTGGGCCTGGGAATGTTTTTGCTGACGGAAAGAAAGAGGAAATTTCAACCTGAGTTTATCTTTCATCTAAACTGTATGGGATTTGATAAGGGATGCAGCTTGGTACTGGGCAGATTATTAAAGCGAAAGTGGATGACTTTTGAACCCACAAGCTATTTATGATGTAGACATAAAACCACAATCATCCCAGGACATAAAAAAGTGTAGATATCCTACATTAATTCTGACTTCCTTCTCTTTTTATCTCTTTCAGATACGAACAACCCAGAGTGTTTGATTAGCTTTATGGCCATCCAAAGACAGCTGGGTGTAGGAACTGATTGGTCTCAGGATACGCAGACTGGAAAGCAGACTGAGCTGAGATATGCTTACCGGTTCATCTGCAACGAAAGTTACTATGGAGAAAGTTGCTCCAAAAAATGTGCGCCCAGGGACGACCGATTTGGCCACTACACCTGCAACCGTGACGGGCAGTTATCCTGTCTGCCTGGCTGGAAGGGGAAATACTGCGAAGAACGTAAGCAATCTACTAAGCCTATTCACACATATCAGCAGCCTAGTTATGCATTGTAATTGACACTGGAGTTTAGTAGATAGATAGTGGAATCTGTTTCGGCCTAGCTGTGGAGCTCAGTATGATAAGAACTCTTTTTAGGATTGGGTAAGCAGTCCTTACCTTAAAAGAGTTGTTACTTCTGCAAGACTTCCTCATGATGTATGATATTTGCCCTTCGACATTACGGTGTAGGTCCTAGAGAGAAAAAAGATTTGTCAGCATACACAAGTTACAGATTTCATAGTTATTAAGTTGTAAGATAACCCAAAGGTCATCATCATTAAGGCCACAAAATGTTGAGTGCTATAGCAAGACATGACGTGATGGTATCTGGCAAGTCTGACAGGCAATTTTGGTGTAGAATGCATTTTCAGTCTCATATAATTTGCAATCATATAATTCTGATGGGTAATTGGTTGTGGGTTTGTGAACAGTCACTGAATATGGGTTGAGGGACAGACGGCTTAGCATGACAACAGGCACATTATACTTGTGCTAACCCACTTGGCCAAATCATAGACCAACACTCCCATGTTTTGGACATCGCTGAATGGGCCTATGAGGAGGCCCGATGCCATTTGGCTCCACAATACCAAGGGCCCTTTTCACCAAAACAAATTAATCAAAGAGTAAAATTGGAAGGAGGCACCGTGAGAGTAATAGTTACCATGTGCTGGATATGTGGCCACATGGGTGACAGCGGATCTGTCATCCATGTCACTTGGTGGTGAAAGAGAAAATGGCATGCGCTATTTTGACTGTGGCGCCAAATTCTAACCAGATGGGCTCACGTGTTGCAATTACAGACACATCAATCGTCGGTGACTACAGAAAATATACATTAGAAAGACAGATTAGGCATCTTTCAGACACTATAATTTTGCCTCTCTCTCACACTCCTATATATCAACTTAAACAAGCCTGGTCATTTGGGCCTGAACACTTTAGGAGGTTGAAGAAACTCCATTTTTAAGGACAACAAAGCACACATTGTACATTTAAGATAAGCAGCAGTAACGGTCAAAATCAACCTAATTAAAAACAAATGGCTAATGAGCACAGCTGCAAAGGCTAAAAGGATCACTTCCTAGCTTAACGATTTCCGTAGCTGGTCAATATTCAAATTAGTTTACACAGGTGTGCATTTACCTGGCGTTTTGTTACAATTATGTCTAAAAGGCATTTACAGCCACATTAGAACTGAGAGTTCGGTTGTTGTTTTTTTCACTTTCTTTTTTAACCTTCATAAAGTTACCGCGCGTGTCCGGTAACATAATCCGCAGACGGGGAGGGGGTGCGCGGGCATTGATAGGAGGAGCACAGGCGACTGCACGCGCCAAGGTTAATCGCGGCATTATTATCCGCCACGCGCCATCGATGGTGAGTCCCTTCCATTGTTGGGCGCGCGGTAGTAGCAGCTGCAAATATGGTTCTGGCAGACCACAAACAACAATAGTGACAGCTGTCCGCTATTGAGAGCAAGCATCTGTTCTGGACTAAACCGGCCGCTTACCGCCAGTCGCCTGATATGTTGTCCTGCGAATCAGTGTCATGCAAGACCGGTACACTTAAAACAGGACAAACACACCCTCAACCGATTTCCCCCGTGACAGCAGGGGGCGTGGCGGACAGGTTTAGATCAAATGAAGGCTTCTAAGGAAAGTTGAGACCGATTGAGGCCTCACTTCAACAAGTAGGATCACAGTTGGCTATTTCAAGAAAATGAGGGCTCTGTAGCCTTGGTTGTCATGGAGTGTGAGAGGCTACTACAGTTTTATTTTACTTCTAGCACCTAGCCTACATGTTTCATTTTAAGTATTGAGTATTTCTTATGAGTAGACCAACATGCTGCCTGCAATGTTTGCTTCTTACTTATTATTTGTTAACGGTTTGAAAGTTGTGAAACTTTAATATTTGACATTTGTCACCATGCACGGTTATGCTAAAACAAACAGGTGGGAGCATTAGCAAAAAAGAGCAGCAGACTTACTGTATGTCTGTGTTTTTCTCTTTGCTTTAGCCATCTGTCTGGAGGGCTGCAGCGAGAGGAATGGAAATTGCTCCAAACCTGGCGAGTGTGTGTAAGTATTAATAATTGGGAAGTGTTGAAATAAGTGTTGGCCATTGTGTAGGAAGCAACACATATAGTAGTTACATCCACGTGGTTGTGTTTCTCTAAAATCCATTTTCAAGTTAATCGTCATATGTCATACATCAGCAACTCAGTCTCCTGCAAATTATGTTTATATATACTAATCACAGCGGGATATGTAATGCCTTGAAGAGTCACATAGGCTTTTCTGGCATCTTAGTAAGAGACGTTAAGCTCACTAAATCAACGAAATATAAGTGTTTTCTCCTCCCGCTTTTCCCTGCATCACTCACTGACTTCTCTGCTTCCCATGTTCCTTTCTTGTTACTACCATGTCTCACTCACCAGCAAGGATAATTCACACACTCACCCACTCGCTGTGAGAAATCCCCCTGAATCCTATTTTGCCCTCTTTTTAGACACAAATCCATCATTCCCACTGCTAAAACTGACCCAAATTTTGGTTAAACCCTTTAGATACCTAACACCGTAAAGCTGTACGCTCACTCAGCAAAAAATGTTGAAACCTTAAAAGTGCATTTTAAGACCCACAATCTCATGGTTTGACAAGGTTGCTGCACACAGTGCTGAGAAACAGATATTCATGGGAAACAAGAAAAAAATGCTTTGACTGTTGGCTGGCTGCCAGAAATCTTGGAAGCCATATTTTACCTTTGTGCTATTATATTATTACTCTTTATCCTAAGTATACTGCACATACCTTCATGATTGGTTGCCTGTGTGCAATGTGTAGTTACATTCACATTGTTTGTAATGTAGACAATGCTTTTATTATTATTTGCATGGTTATACAAAACACAATGTGTCTTGTATGCAATAACTGATGTGTAATGAGGTTGGGGAAAACATAATCACCAGAGCTGATGCATGATTTCACTTTGCACTTATATCATGCCTTCTGGAAGAAAAAAAAGACACTTTTCATTTATCATTTTTTTGTGATGGATTTATATGAGCATTAAATGACTGTATCCAACTGTGGTGCAGCTATTAATGTCTGGTTGCATGATTGATGATTGCTTTCTTATGTAATCACTAGCTAATCCATGACGGGGCTATAAAGCATAGATGTCTGCTCTCATTTCATCTAAAGTCGACTGTTTGCATGTTTAAATAGAATGGGAAATTGCAGGTTTTAAGTGCCACATTCAGATATGTTAGTCATGGCAATTATAAGCTCTACAATATGATAAATAAGTGATTAATCAAGGAATATATTTTGTCATTTTGCAGATGCAGAGATGGCTGGAAGGGCACCTTCTGTGACGAGTGTAAGAAGTACCCGGCCTGTAAGCACGGTACCTGCCAGCTGCCATGGCAGTGTAACTGTCAGGAGGGCTGGGGAGGCCTATTATGTGACCAAGGTACACCAGACAACTTGGACCTCTGCTGCTGTTCCTTTTTAGGAGATGTTCTCATATTACTTGTACACTGTTTTCATTTGAATTAACTTGAAAGCATTAGTAAATTAGGTTTCCTCTGAAGTGTTCCATTCATAGCTCTGTACATATCCGGGGTAGATAGTTCTTTTTTTTTTTTTTTTTTTTTTTCCCTTGCGGGCTCCCTGTAAACAAACACTCTTCTCTCCCCCAGACCTGAACTTCTGCACCCATCACCATCCCTGTGTGAATGGCGCCACCTGTATGAACACAGGACAGGGCAGCTATACGTGTACATGTCTGCCAGGTTTCACAGGGGTCAACTGTGAGCTGGAGATGCAGGAGTGTGACAGCAAACCCTGCAGAAATGGAGGGCTATGCACAGTAAGTTGGAAACAGATACCTTACATTTTTAATATTCACATTTGTTTGGGCTTAATTCCATTGTTTTCAAACTGTCTGTCTAACTTTTCCTTCATGTGATTTCTCCCTAGAATTTGGACAGTGGCTACATGTGCACATGTCCCCAAGGTTTCGAGGGCTCCCACTGTGAGCACAGCCTGCTGACGTGCGCCGACTCCCCTTGTTTCCACAGCGGCAAATGCTGGGAGAAGGACAATGGCCGCAGCTACATGTGCGAGTGTCCCCGCGGCTACACCGGACTCAACTGCGAGAAGAGAGTGGACAAGTGCACGTCGCTTCCCTGCGCTAATGGTACGGTCTTCCTCCCCCTTTTTGCCCCCCCCCCCTTTCTGAACTTCCCCTCGCTCTTTCTCCCCCCTTCAAATTCCTGCAACTGGAAGCAGTGTGGAACAACAGGAATTGGTGGGAACTTGGTGTCTATTGTCTTCCATATAAACACTCTGCGGCTCAGAGCAGCGGCTTGTAAATGTCGCCACAGCTCGCTGTGGTTGTTGATGAAAGGGGACAAATATCCAGCACAGCTCGATTTCTGTCTTCTTGTAAACATGGAGGGCTCTGGGATTGCTCTGTGTTGGGAGAACAATACACAGTGCTGTGGTCACACTGCGGATTTGATGGAGATGTGTGAACTTAATGGGCCTCATGGGAAGCTTTTTGGAGATCATGTTCTTTCTGATGTCGTAATGCCTGTCAATTTGTATGTCTCATTTGGAAAATCTGTATTTGTTGACACTAACCATCGTCCTCTCTTGTGTAGGTGGTCTGTGTCTGATCCACAGTGGCATGCGCGTGTGTAGCTGCCGTGCAGGATTTACCGGCCAGCGCTGCGAAATTAACATTAATGAGTGTGCCGGTAACCCCTGCCTCAACGGAGGCACCTGCCAAGACCGAATCAACGACTACACCTGCACCTGTCCCGCGGGCTACGGGGGACGCAACTGCGACAGAGTCCTGGATGAGTGTTCCCTTCGCCCATGCCTCAACGGGGGTGTTTGCACTGGGGGTGGTGGGCCAGGCAAACCTCCAGCAACCTGCGTCTGCCCATCAGGCTTCACCGGGCCACGCTGCGAGTTTTTCGCCGCCGTCACCTCTCCCGTGACCAACGGAGAGATTCAAGACGGCTTCCAGTGGGCGGCCGTTTCTCTGGCTGTGGGGCTGGTGGCGCTGCTGGTGCTGCTGTGTATGGTGGGCCTGGCTTTCAGGCACATCCACAGGCAGGCCCAAAGAGAGAGGGGAGACACGGAGACTATGAACAACTTGTCCAACGTTCAGAAAGACAACCTGATCCCAGAGTCCCAGCTGAAAAACACCAACCAGAAAATGAGCCTGGAGGTGGACTGTGATTCCGAGAAATCAAACTTTATCCATAAAAACTATATCTTGGACCCTTACAGCTCTAAATCAAAGGAGTTCAAGGATGAAAAGTCACAAGAGGATAAAAGTCTTATTTATGACAAATGTTTAGAAGACAAAATGCCCTTGGGTAAAATGTACAGGTAAGAACAACCATATTCACAATGCTTGTACTAAACGATAATGGGGAAATATGATCATTTGTGTCGTTGTACTAGGACATTTCCTTTATTTATTGTGTTCATATAGTGGTGTATATTTGGAGCCCTGCTGAGTGGAAGTGCTCTCACTCACACACTGCCTATCAGTTGTTTGAACCCAACATTGAACCCCAACTGTTATTTTCAAACTTGTAAACCCATTGTTCTCCATTTACACAAAGTTTATATACATATTTGACGCTTGCTTTCTGCTGCAACACTGTATATGTGCGCGCCCTAATGCATATCTCTGCCATGTGCTTCTAGTTTGTGTTAACGCAAAGTGTGATTTGTGTTTGCAGTGAAAAGCCAGAGTGTAGGATATCAACGATATGTTCCTCAAGAGACTCCATGTACCAGTCGGTATATGTTATAGCAGAGGAGAGGAGGGAGTGCGTCATAGCAACTGAGGTAAGCCAAAAAAAAAAAATCACATCTTCATCAGCATTTCCGCAGATCCTCCACTTGTAATGCATCATCATGTCGTCCCGAGTGCGCCATCCCTCACCAGCGCACCAACATTTATGACAGGGGAATATGCTATTGGTAGAAAGACTGAATTCTGGGTATAAGCTGGGGGGAAAGCCCAATCAACTGCATTATTAGTTTCTTTAAATTACACTGGCTATTCTTTATCTTGGCCATGTCATGACCTAAAGTCTGAACATATACTAATTCCTCACACATGTTTGGCTCTGCTTGGTCTCAGAGGTGCTATGTTTTACTGCTGTGGCATTTTGTGCAATTTTTAAAGCTGTTCATTTCCAAGGAAAATATAATGATGATACCAGAGTGTATGACCTATAAGAGTTTTGTTATTATTGTCTTACTTAATAAAAAGATTTTCCTCTCCTTTATTTCCCCCCCTACAGGTATAAACTGAGGGGTCTGAAGGCGAAGGAAAGAGGAAAAAGACACAATCGAGGCAGAATAAAATATTCTGGATTGTTTACAAATACTCAGAAGAGACTGGAGATTGTTTTAGATGTCCACTGCTGCTCTGGAACACTTGAGAACTGAAGAGGGCAGAAACCTCTGCTCTTCAAAAAACAAAGACAGAACAGAACTGAGAAACTTTATGTTGACCGAGTGTTTGTATTCAAAACATGTACAGTGAAGGACCTCTCTCAGTTGTGACAATGGTTACACGGACTGGCGAATAGACAATGTGACAAGGTGTGAAGACTGACAGAGCATCGGTGAAATATTAATTTATAATCTCGGCCATCCTGGACAGTAGAAGGAGGTGAAGGCGGATCTTTGCCCCTCGTATCTGGCCTTTTGTGATAATCATGATGTCTTTGACAGCCAACCAATCAGTTGAAAAAAAGATTTGACCCCTTCAAATCCCCCTCCCACACACTCACTCCTGCCAGCTTCGCCTGCTATGCAAGACTACGGGTCGAGACGAGCGAACTCACCCACTGTCGCAATCCAACCTCAAACACTGAGAGTTATGAATGTCTGAAACTAATCTTCAACTGTCAATCACGTGAAAATGACTGGTTGGACTTTTCCATGCAACGGTGAAGATTGTATGCAGTCCAAATTCACTAGAAGCCTTAAAAGAGGGGGTTTGAATGCTAAATTTGTGCCCTTGTCTGTTCTTGGATCATTTGCACTACAAAAATAAAAATCGAGGAAAATACTTTTTAATCAACAGGGATTTGAAGAGAAAACCACAGGAGCACAATAGTCAGTGCTGTGCCAGCAAGATCCAAGAGAAAGGAAAAGTTTGCATAGAAAAGTGCAAGTTAGTTGGTTTTTTTTATGCAATCCAACTAAGAAAAACATGAAGAAAAGACTGTCACACCACTGCCTGCCTATAATAAATTTCAAAAATACAGAACCAATAATGTAATTTTTTAAATGATTATTTCCAGAGTTTAATTTAAATATGACACACTGCTCTTTATATGTTTTATAATATTATTTTGTATATAATGCATATTTATAAGGACCAAACTTCTGAAGAATAAAACTTCCTTGAAAACAGTTTTTAATTTGATGTCAGTAAATGGAAAAGGAAATTATTTTTGAGGTGTTTTTTAAATAATGAAATTGAGTACAAATGATGATCAAATGTGTCTTGTTTTTATTATTATTTTTATCCAGGGGGGGAAATGTCATCCTGTACTCAATTCATACCAATATTGCTCAGGTAGACCTCTTAAATTGTTAGCAGGTTTATAAATATGAAATCCAGCTGCTCTCCTACATTCACACATCACATGTAATGCTTTGGACATTAGGTAGAAACATAAAGCCCCCTGACTGTAGCATCTTCGAGTAATTCCTGGAAACGCCTTTGGCTTCCACCCCACTCACCCACCCCTCGGTCTTGTTCTGGCACTAAATTGGCTTGAAATTCAAATCCGTTTCCACGGATACCACCCCCTCAAGCTGGAAATGGCGAAACAAAGCCAGGCGCAGAGCAAAGGGGAACGCCCCCACACCCCTCATAATGCTCGCACACACGCGTCCACGCACACACACACAGCCAGCCAAACAGATGCCGTGGGGGAGCACGGAGTGAGCCTGTAGTGCCATAAAAACAGCAGCATATGCCAGGCCTCTCGCCCCGTGTGCATGACACAGAGTGAGCAGACCTCCTTCCATAAAAAAAAAAAAAAAAAAGCCCCACTCGAGCACTTACAGGCTCCCCAACTGCCTGCCTTCCCTTCAGGGTTAAGAGCAATATTTCAATGCCCGGTTCTGTACCACCCACTCCTGTAAACAAAGCTGGGGAGAGGGCCTGGCACCAGAGGGGAGGGGAAGCCAAATGGGAGCCAGTGGAACTGCTATGAATTCAGAAAAATGATGTGACTTATCAGAGCCATCTGCTCAGTCTTATTGCCCTTTGCCCTTCTTGTCTTTTGGAAAATGCTGTTGTTCAACACAGTGTCTTCTTAATATACTATACTATATACCACCATTCTTTGACGTCGAAGAGATATCGCGCTCTGATCAGTCTTAAAATGTGTCACAGTGTGTCTGAAAATCCATTTTAGGAAATGTGTCATCCGCATTATCAAATGCAAACCTCTCCTGCTTCCAATTAACAGAAATCCTGCGACAGTCAACACCCTCTAATCATCAGCAATCAACACTCGGCAGAGAATTGGATGGCTTTTCCCTCACACACATCCTGTTAGCCTGTTGACCTAGGCATCCTCATCTAAGGGCTTGTGTGTGTGTGTGGTGGGTAAAAAAAAAGAGTTTGGAAAAGGGTGCTTCCGGCCTGGCTCCAGAAAAACATACATGTTATCACAACGATTAATCATCTGGTTAAAGCTCCTCATGCTTCGGTCTGTTACCTAACCCAGCCTGATAGTAATTTGAGTTTCTTCCCACCATCATCACACCTATAAGCAGACACACACCCTCTTTCACACTTGATCGCAGTGGCAAACACATGCTAGAGGTTTGCTCTTTGGCCTCTGGGTCTCCATAGCACGGCCAGGCATTTTCATTGTGTTATAATCACAGCATCCTGTTTGTGACCCAGTGACATCAGTTCCTGTTTCCTCCCTGATTATAAAATGCAGAACATGCCGGCGCAGGCCAACTGCTATTCTCACGCATCGGTTTCTTCAATCTGCACTCGAGTTTTCAGGAAACAACCTCAAAACAAGTGAGAGCGCAGACAAACGCGCTAATCAGCAACTATTTATTCTGAAGAAGGAAGAGGGGAGAATGTGTGACATTGATGTCATGAATGGAGAATCAGGAAGCAGATTTGAAATTAAAATCTTCCTATCTCTTCATGAGGAATGTGGAAGGGCCTCATACATCGCGCTTTTCCAAAAACGGTGATGCTCAATCACAATCAGGAGTGCAAAACTGCTACTTAGCTCCAGCTTCCTTAGCTGCAAATCTTTGTCACTTCATTTAAAGCCTTATTTGGCTCTTGGCCACGCATGTTTTTGTACATGCATGCGTGGGCACGTCATACTAATACATTATGATGCTGTTGCCCAGTGCTCTTTAATCTTGCCCTGTCCTGCACTTGTAGCGGTCTCATTAATTAACACTAGGTGTCAGTAAGAAACCCACACACAGGAAATAGGTGGTCAGTACAAGTTTAAAGCAGCATAATTAATCCTCAGCACATAAGCACTTTGGAACATGAAACATGCTCATGTATTATTGTTAATGCAACCATATTTGACACATAGTCTGTCATATTCATATTCTGTGGGATCATATTCTGCAGGATCTACTTTTAGATGCCACTCAGCTGTCCCAGTAACACAGCAACGAGCTCCTGACCTAAAGAATGTTTACGTCATACTCAAAAAAAGCAACCCCCACCTTCACTGCTGCAGGAGTGATATATGCAGTGATGCACCCCGACCCTCTTTAACCAGAGCAGTATATTTTTTTGTCTCCATATAACTTCATAGTTCGAGCTGGAAAAACAAGCGGAAACACAGGGATATTTAGGGGAAAAGTCCACACACGTTACTACATAAGTTCATATTTTAGTTAGCCTGGGGCTTGAATAATGATCATCTTAAATGGATTAGCTTGACAGCAAAGACAACCAGACTAGTGAATATTTGATAAATCCACAAGTCAAAACATCGAAGCAGCGCACTATATTAGATTACAGGCAGACAGGCAGTGCTGGAAGTATGGCTGAGTGAAGCTTTTGGTGGCCTATGTGCTTAGAGCAGCCCAGAGATACTGATGGAAGCTTGTGCATGACGCAGGGTGGCTCAGAGGCCTGGATTGTGAGGTGCTTCAGATTTATAAGAGCTGATACAGTTGTCTGGCCTCTTATCAAGTCTGATAATGCCAGCTATTTATAGATAATCTATCAATTGAGCACAGATGAGCTTCTGCTATTACACTATATCAGATCCAGCAGGAGGGTGTGGGCATTTTTGACATTGGATCAGGTCTTCCATCTCTCTGATCATCGCTCTCTTTTATTGTGTCCCTGCAGTGGACAGTGTTTTGGCAATTCATTATTCACTATTGCCTTTTTCTTACTTTTGCTATTTGTATTTTCTTTGGTTTGTTAGAAGTGTGCATGGGTTGTCAACTAGGATTGCACGATACTGACAAAATGTGATATTGCGATATCGATTATGAATATTGCGATATCGATATTAATTTCGATATTTTTAAACATATGTAAAATTACAAAAGTTACGGGAAAACGCATCAAAATAGATTCATAACAAATTAAACAAGTTTTCTTACAACACAAGGTTTATTTCAACTGACTGTCATATTGGACTGGTACATCATGAATAAATAAATAACCATGTCTACAGAACAGTAAAATAAATAAAGAGAACAGGACACAACTTTTCTTTCTTTTCTCCTCCCACCCCGGACACAAGCTCTTTGAGCCACTCCCCTCTGACAGGAGGCTGAGGTCCATCAGGACCAAAACCACACGCCACATAAACAGTTTTTTCCCCTCCGCCACTAGCCTTATTAACAAGGCCCGGAATCCATCCTGACTCTCTCCACACCCCACTGTAAATACTCTGTACCTACTGTACCTACTCTGTACCTACTCTGCTGTAGCGTTCCTTTTTACTACTGTTTAACTTATTTTACTATTTATTTAATTTTATTTTATCGTTATTAATACATACTGTGTGTATATGTTTATACTTATATTGTTTATATTCTTTTTATCCTTCTTATATTTGTATGTGTGACATGCTCCAACAACACCATGACAAATTCCTCGTATGTGCAACGTACTTGGCAATAAAGCCCTTTCTGATTCTGATTCTGATTCTGATTCTTTCGCTTCTCTGATTCGTTCCGTTTTGTTCTCTCTATCTATTTCTTCACTTACACTGTCACTCTGTTGAAAATATGCACACACGTGGTACGCTCCATAGGGTTTGTCATGTAATGGACCCGTGCGCTGACGTGCACTAACGTGTGCAAGTGGCACGGTAACTGGCCAACGAAACATGATCATTATAGCGTTTCAAGCTGGCTCTAAATCAAACACAACTAAGCCCACAGCCAACGGACGGGACGCAGCGCTCCACAAAATAAACAAAATATCACATACTTATCGCGACACTTTTGATATAATATTGCGCAACGTGATATTGCGATAACGATATTGAGTCGATATATCTTGCACCCCTATTGTCAACACATTACATTACATTACATTATATTACATTACATGTCATTTAGCTGAAGCTTTTATCCAAAGCGACTTCCAATTCCAAGTGCTTTCAACCTTGAAGGTACAAACTCCGGACAAGCAAGAAGTAAGTGCAAGTACATTGGCTTTAAATAAGCCAAACTACAAAGAGCCATATGAAAGTACAGCTGTAATTCTAAAACACAGTCTAAACCTGGGGTGGTTATAAAACTCAGAAATCACCCATTCCTTCTACTGTATGAGCCTGTATTTGGCTGCCAAAGTAGGATGTGTGTTGGGTAAAGCGTATAAAAAGGGACGTATGTGTGTGTTTACAAAGTTGGAATGATTCTGCAAAAGTAAGATTTCCAATGATAACAGGCTGACCCATTGGTGAGGCAGCCAATTACATGTGACCTATTAAAATGACCCTAATGGCTGCTGGAAGTGTCATCAAAAAAACTGTGAATATACACAATACATGAAATTTGAAAAGAAAAGTATACATGTCCACCTTGCTTCAACAAGTTCTCTCCCTGGTTTCAGAGAGCTGAGATGAACAATGGTGGTGAGGGATTCTCAGCGGTCAGTGACGTTTGTCTTGCCTTTGGATCTTTCAGCTGTGGACTAGATTAGAGCCCTCACTCATTTAATGTAGGGGGCTTATTCATTTACTCACATGTCAAGAGTAATTTCGATTCATACTGTGTCAAGGTCATATTACTCCCACAAGCAGAATAATTTATTTTATTTGTTAAGTTTACCTTCAAATATATTAGATATCGTTTTTAATTTATTTTCTTTGTGGCATATCTTGTGAAATAAAATACATCGACCTATATAGGCCTCTTTCTCCCAAGTCTGATGCAATGTCTTGGTACGTTGCTTGTATTGGATGCTGCTTTGGTCCTGAAATGCTGTGGGAAGTTGCATCAGCCAGATTAGTCTGAACAATATGGAAATATCTTTAAAGAATGACAACACAGGTGACCAATCATAAGTTGAGTCAGTTGGAGTGACAGTTCATTGGCCAAACAGGTTGAAAGATGACTGCGCGTCTCAAGTTAAATTTGATCCAATCGTGTAACCGGTTTGGTTTGAAGTCCCGCCTTTTTCGGCGCACCGAAATCTTATTGGATACATTGTGATAGAGGACAAGCCTTCCTTAAAAATGATTGGTTGAAATACACTGGGATAGACTCGCCCACCTGCCCTGGATGGTATAAATACGTAGACGCCACTGCGCCATGTTATCGGGGGAAACGCTTTAAATCACCGTCGCATCTTGACCGGAGAAGCTTAACCACAAGGTGTTTGAAACGCCGTTAGCTATAAAGCATACCTCGATCTTTTAATTTGTAAACTTTGAATTCGTAATGTCACAGGCCGGCAAAGCAGCTGGCGTAAACGGGTTTTGATTTTTTTCCCCCATTGTTTTGAAGGCCAAAGCGGCTGCCATGGATTTTTAAGGCATAATGCGGCACCTCTAATGCAACGGCAATGCATAGTGCAAGGCAAAATCAACTGCGAAATTCCATCTTCGCAACTGCTAAGCAGTTGGGCTCTAATACCGTCCGCGGTATACCTGCGAGCCAACCGGTACCACTGCTCCTGGACCGGAGGAAGCTAACGCTAGCTAGCTAGCTAGTCCTCTTAGCTAATAACATCAATTGAAAGAGTGACCCATCAATTCATCTCAACGTCGTCAACACACTTGATCAAAATGAAGCCTCAACACATTACCACCGGGAAGACCAGCCTGTGGATCTTCGGGTACGGGTCACTGGTGTGGAAGCCTGACTTCAAGTACAGGAGGAGCCAGGTCGGTTACATTCAAGGCTACAAGAGACGGTTCTGGCATGGAGACAACTTCCATCGCGGGAGCGACGTGTTGGTGAGCTGCTTAATGTTTGTTTTTGCTTGACTTAGATTGGGACATGGTGTACGTCTGTTTACTTTGGCACAGCCAGCTGCTGTTCGTGAGCTGCTAGGCTCATATTACATCGGGCGTTGTCCATGAGGTGACCCTTTCTTCTTCCTCTCTGCAGCCCGGAAGAGTGGTGACGCTGATTGAAGATGATGACGTAAGTGGAAAGCTCTACTTCTTATTGGTTTGTTAGTGATGCTGCAGAAACTACAGGGGAGTTAACAGGTTTAAAGACAATCTGTGTAATCCCCCACTGCATAATAACTGTTTTCCTCTTCTTACAGGCGAGCACTTGGGGTGTGGCGTTCGAGGTGACAGGCTCTCAAGTCGAGGAATCCCTGAAGTACCTCAACGTGCGCGAGACGGTCTGTGGCGGCTACATCACCAAAATGGTGGATTTCTTCCCCGAGGGGGAGAACCAGCCTCCGGTTCAGGCGCTGGTGTACATCGCCACCTCCGACAACGCCCTCTACCTGGGGCCGGCCAGCCCGGAGATGATTGGCATCCAGATCGCTGTGTGCAGAGGGAAGACGGGCCACAACCTGGAGTATCTGCTCCGGCTGGCTGAGTTCATGAGGAACAGCTGCCCGCACGTGGAAGACCATCACCTGTTCTCCATCGAGAAAGCAGCACTGACCGTGACGTCCTATCTGTTGGCAGCCCAGTAGCTCGTACCCTTTGTCTCACTATCTTTTTATATAGTGGATGAATAAATTACACACACACACACACACACACACACACACACACACACACACACACACACACACACACACACACGAGGCTTTTCACCAGTCATGCCAGTCCACCTATGTTATGTTATATAATCTAGCTTCACACTACCATCCAGTGTACTTGAATCCATCGACTACTCCTGAAGTGATAACAAAAGGGAAGCACGATATTTTTTGTTTTTCAGAAGCATGACCTCATGTTGACATTGTAAAGGTACTCCTGGTACATGTTTGTACATCAGTTACAAAATGTATGATGACTTAATTGTTGACTGTAAACATCTGTGCTTTTAATTTTTTTAGAAATTAACGTTTTATTTATTTGCACAGCTCAGATTCCGTCCAATCCATACAGACGGGACAGCAATTAATTGTGGTAGTTACACCTGTTTGCAATAAATGGCTGCTGTGACAATGTGTATTTCTTTTTCAAAGGTAAAAAGCTGCTTGTGGCAACTTTTTAACCAGTAGCAAACGCCAATAAAAAGTTAAAATAACTTGTTTGTGCCTTACAGTAACTGATGTGAGCCAGTGGGATGAGTTTTCTTTGAAACATAAATTTTTATAAATTTAGTGCCAGCGAACCTATTCATACAAAACAAATCCTAAATAGCATGTGGTTTATAGGCTCAGATCACTCAAGTAAAGCTTTGTTAATAGTAACTAATTTTCTATTGTGCTTGTGGTAAATAAAATGCTGGCAATATAAAAACGATAATCTGGAGGACAGGGCCATGTGACGTCTACATCCATCCATGGAAACGCCATGTAGGCTAAACCTAACCCCTCCCAAGGGGTCCTTCAAAAATCAGAGTCACAGGATGATTATGGGGATCACAAAAGACTTTAAACTTTAAACTAATTTTTTTTTTTTTTTCTTAATTACTGAAAACTCACCTCCTTAGGCCTTTAAAATCCTTAGAATTAAACCATCTGAGAAGGAAAAATCACTCATGTTGAAACTGTCAGTCAAACCTGTGATGAGGGAGACAGATTTGTTTTAAGGGGCCACAAGCTAAACAGTTTGGGAACCACCACAGACCAAATGTTATTGCACATATTACATATATGGATATGTCAACTGTATATAAACATGCCACCTTTGACAACCATACGAGGCCTGGGGATTGTTCCAAGAAGCAGGTTTCCTGAGATGCAGTCTGCTCGATAACCTTCCTGACTGTTCCAGGTTTGACTGCAGAATGTACTTGGATACAGCATTATCCAGATAACTCATTAAATCTGCTTTTTTGGAACAGTTTACAAATACAAACATACATTGGACACTCCCAAATGTTGGCCGGAGCAGTTTGTACCTTGGACGTGGTTCAAGTCAAGAGTCTATCTAGTTGCAGAGGCTTATATAACCGCTGGCCGGGAACAAGCCCAGACCTGGAAGTCCTGTGTTTACAGTCTGTGCAGTGGTCATGTCAGAGTGCAGCAGGAAGAACATGCTGCTGAGGTGCTCATCGAGATCAAATCATACTGACATGAATTCAGGTTAACTTCAGAGTATTGCCTCTTACCCACACAATTTGAAAATTGCAAAATTGCAAAATGCATTGCTTTTATTGGATTGTTTCTATACATTTTATCAATGCCAATACTTTATGTACAATGCATTTGTTGGTTTAGAAAGAAACTCATTAGTGCTATTGAGCCTTGCCGATAGTTTCAGAGCCAGGGTTTTGAATATCTGCCTTTGAGGTTTCCACCTCCATCGCCGATACAATGGAGGTGAATGGAATATAGTTTGTGCTGCTCAAAGCACTAAAACAAACTACATTAGGAAAACTCAATATCAACATGTCTTTCCAAAAACAATTACTGAGGTCTCACTGTGAACAGTTTTCATAGGGACTATTTCTTCAATAGAAAGTAGTTCCAATGAAAACTGTCCACAACGAGGTCTGTAGATCACCCTGAGGAACAGGGACATTGTTTCTGGAAAGACTACAGTTTGATTTTTTTTTTTAATGTAATCTATAAATGCTGTGAGCAAATTACGTTTGGACTGGATGTGACCTAGGGGTGCATAGGGGGGCCTTCCAAATAAGATTTTATTTAAAATGCTTTTTTTTTTATGTTTAATATTGAGAACTGTGTGCTGTATTTTGCAAAACAGTGTGATTTCGAATTGTAAACAGAATGCAAAGTGACAACTGTGGTTGTACTTTGCAGGCTCGGTGAAGAGATTTGGAAATCTGCTGGTCTCAGGTTCCAATTTCAGTGTGTAAACATTTTCTAAAAATATATGACTGCAGGTGTATCGGGTGCCAAACACCAGCTTCATGAATATCAGGACTAAGTTGAAATCGTAACTTGTGGCCTACTAAAATCTCTTTTAAAGGTCCAGTGTGTAACATGTTTAGTTGTTCATTATCAAAATTGCCCGTGTTGCCCGTTCACAAACTTGTCCTTTTTCATGAGTATTTATCACCACCATCAATTCCAAGTATTCATTTTGCCTTGAAATTTTACATTTGCATTTGCATGAACTGGGGTAGACGTTCCATATTCATGCGCCATCTTGAAATACGTTAGCCGGTAAGGGACATACAGGACATACTGCTCCGCCTTTTGCGTTTTCGCTGTCACATGATAAACTCACAGGTGCTGCTAATGCTAATGGGTATCGTAGTTTCCCGGCCCCGGCAAGTTTGAAGAAGGAAACATGGAGGACCACACGTATTCAAAATCCAAATTTCAGGAACAGGAGTCTTCTTCGCCCAGAAAAAGAAAAAGGATATTGAAAGGAGCAAGAGACCGGCTTTTTGAAGCGTGAAGGCTACCGTAGCTGTAATACTTACTTTGAACTGCGTGGTGCGAGAGAGTTGATTGCGATATATGATCTCAACGCTATATGGGAGAAATTTCTACACATTGGACCTTTAAGAAACATTTAAGTATCCCATTACACAATTGCTCCCCATTAGGTGTTTTATATAACAACATAGTGTTCATGTTTGCATTATTTTTTCCATCCTTTGTGGTTGGATGATGGAGCCAAGTTTACAAACCCCATGCTAACTATCATCTTAAACGACAATGCAGATTTACGTGAGCAGTATTAGTATAATGAGCACAAAAAAATGTAATAATTCAAAATAAGCAGAACGGCTAATTTAGCACTCTTTTATTTTCAGTCGGCTCCTCCTGTTAGTAAAATGGCAGATGCATTTTCTTCATATGTACACATGACCTATAAAAATAGACAGGCAAATGAGGGAAAAGCCAGAGGAAATGTCGCTCTCATCATTATGTACATCAATATAGAACATCATATTTTAATCACACTATTAACACAAAACAAACAAACAAACCTATAGCAGACGTAGTGCTCAACTTAGGACACTGATGCAAACTTTTTTTCCTAAAACATCAATGACATCAAAGAGAACCACAGACTCATCACAAAAAAAAAAAAAAAACAATTTCTGAAAAATAAAAATGGCTTCAGTACAATTTACACTGTTTTACAGCTGAATACCCCCGTTCACAATTATCAATTGCCCATTTTAACACAACTCAAATAACTTAAATATAGACAACCAAATAATCTGAGTGAATTCATAAATTTACTGTTAGCAGCATAGCCGGATCCACCAGTACCCCTAATTTTGAATTATCATGTTCACATCAACCATTCATTCATTTTCCCATTGGACAAAAAATATATCATCGATTTACATTTCCGTCTGCACGGGAAATACATTTTATGGACAAATATTTTTCAAAATGTTAAGACCTGCCATGTTTGGTATGGGTACTGGCATCTTTTATTACAAAAATAGGAGCTTTAGTAGAAAAGCTGTAGACGTATTGTTTGGTAAAGTGTGGGTTGGTAAGGTGTGTGTTCACATTAAGCTCTGTGAAATGCAGAACTGTCCACCAGTTAAGCCAAGCACATCTACAGGACAATTAAATAACCTAATGTACAAGTATGAGAATCAATAACACCAAAAAAACGGAAGACGTGGCTCAGTGCATTTGACAGAAACTCCTTTGCCTCCCTAAACTGGCAATCATTTCAAAGCCCTTTAAGCTACATGTGTTGGTTCACTTCTTTGTTGTAACATCATAGCTAGGTAGCAAATCAAAACAGTTTCCTGTCATCATGAATAAAAAAGTACTGTCTGTCTTCTCAAAAAAGCACTTGGAAATACTCTTGTCACAATGCAAACAAAAATACTCAAGGCAGATTTTGTCCACTGACCCGGACACATTAAAATAAAACGGAACCAAGAAATGTATAGGCTGGTAGGGACTGTACCTTCAAGTGTGTGTGTGTGTGTGTGTGTGTGTGTGTGTGTGTGTGTGTGTGTGTGTGTGTGAAGACAGTCCTTTTAGTTGCTGAGCCAGCAGACACAGCATGGTCCTCCATGTAGTGAGCCTATGTTACTATATGTACTGTAATCCCTATTAGTTTAGGTGTAGGGCGTGTGTGGGGATCACAGTGAGAGAAGGTCAGTTTTCTGTGTGTGTGTGTGTGTGTGTGTGTGTGTGTGTGTGAGGGCACATTCAAGTGTGTATGAGTGCATCATCGAGCGCCGGGACCACCGGGGCCCTTGCCTTTCCTGACTGTGCCGTGGCTGCTGTGGTGGTGGCTGTGGGCCAGCTGTTTGTTGGGGCTCGGGGTGGAGGCGCCTCCTTTGGCCTGGGGGGAGGAGCTCCTGCTGGGGTTGAAGGCGGGGCTGGTACCAGACCGGCCCAGGGAAGGCTGCAGGGGGCTGGACGCAGCGAGGCCTGCTGGAAGGAGGGACGGTCACAGCCATGGTTACTCTGAGGAAACTAGCAGTGTGTCCGAAGTTAAATACTACATTCTAACTTTGTACAATATATAATACAGCAGGGGTCACCAACTGGCGGACTCCGGTCCAAAACCGGACCGCAGGAGGCTTCCGACACAACATAAATGATATGGGTGTTTATTTTGTCAGGCAGAACGAGGCCAGCTCCGTAGAGCTGAATGGGTCCTGCGACCGCCTGTTGCCGTTGCAAAAACAGAGACAGAGACGCAAGATGACCGAGGCACACAGGTACAAAATATGATAAAAGAACATGGCATTGTCAAAATATAGAAACCGAATCTTCCGAGATGAGTTTAAAAATGTTGACTAAACTGATTCCTTTAGTATTATTATTAGTATTATTAGTATATAGTCTATATTTGTAAGTATCGAATTCTTAGGACCTCTGCGGGGGCGGAGGGTTGACAACTGGACCTCCTGCAATTTAAGTTGAATACCCTGTAATACAGTATCACATAGTGACCTTTATTTACCTCAGGGGCAGAGAGAACCAGGCCTTTATTTAGAGACATGCCTTCCCCTTGTTTATGCAAACTCACAACACTACCTTCATGTTTACCGCTTGTCTTAATACATTCAGTATAATGTCCATTTCCACAACACTTATTCCATTATTCAGTATAACAAAAATCATGTCAGTCTTTCCACTTTGCCTTCTTTTTTTGTAGTTTATCATGAATGAAACGCAACACTTCCTGTACAATTTTCACGTTAAAATGATTGCAGCCTTCCCTTTCAAAGGTAGGCTTTTAATGTGGAATATAACATGAGGCATTGTGTTTTGTTAAGCAGCTTAACATCAATCAGGAGTACGGCAAAGAAGAAACGAGGCATAACAGGAAATAATATGTGCGCTAACGCACGTCAATCAAACTGCTACTTTGGAATGTTACTGCCAATTAAACTTCACAAATAATCGGCAAAATGTTTTTTTCAAATGTTAAATAGTTATTTTTGTTTCGGGGGGGGGGGGTGTTCATTCTTTTTTGATTTCTGTGCAGGGCAGACGTGGCCCGCCAGTGTGCATGCATTCCTGTGAAAGCGTATACAACATTCGCTTACCTTTAGAAACACTGTAACCGTAGGCAGCATAAGCTGCTGCAGACGCAGCTGCCGCACCAGCCATCGCTCCCGCCATGGCTGCTGCGCTGCCCGCTGTTGACTTGCGGCCACGTCCTTTCCCTCCAGACTTGGCCCCGCCTCCTGATCCTTTAGGCCGCCCCCGACTCCGCCCAGACCTGCCTCTGCCGGGACTGATTGTTTCCGAGGCCGAAACACCTGAAGAAGGAAGGCGGACAGACGATACAGAAATCAAGTTAGGCAGGAATTAACAGCACGGTAAGAAAGATGTTCCGTCTGGCTTGGCATTTACCCAGTCCTTCAAAGATACTGACATGATAGTTTCCCTGTAATATAGAAACATTACTACACATTAATCATTACGCATCATTACCCTAAGTACAGGCTCAGGCAAAAACCAAAATATTGCTCTCATTTTCCATACTGCTTGCAGAATTAGAGCCAGTGTTCGCCTCAATGGTAATGTGCTTAATCCCTCCATACCTTCTCCCCCTCTCTCCGACTCCCTACTCTCTCCACTGGTCTGCGTTTTCTTTGCATGTTTCCATCCAAACACTGTATAGACAACCCTTCTCCGGGGGGGGGGGTTATCACTAACACCCAGACACCGATGAAAACCCCCTACAAATCCCTCACTCTTACCCTCCCTCCAGTCTTTAACCTTCATTCTGTCTTTCAAAAACCAAAACCAAAGTCATTATAACGTCATTCGCATCTCTGAAAGCACCAACGTTTTTTTTTTTTTTAATAATCTCTCTGGAAGGAGCCTCTTAGCATGCCGGCAAAAATCCCAAATGGGTTTTAACAAAGCAGCATGTATTTAGGAGGGATTACCTTATTGCAGTGCATCCAAAGTACAGATATACTGTACAGGCAATACAAACGATAAGCTCACTGTCTATCTGGATATGGAACATACCGAAACATTGACCCCAAGTCAAAATAAAAACCCTTATAAATCAAAAATAATCGTCTGCATAATACATATGAGGTAACAGACTACTTGTCTCAATGGACTCAAGCCTATTAAAACACATTAAAAGTCCTGATAGTGGAGAGAACATAACAAGCAGGACTTCTGTGTGCAGTAATGACCTTCATGTGAGTCACACAGATTTGCTTTTCCAACACGATAATACTGCCTCATAAATAACACAGGTTAGCTTTTATGTGGCAAGTTTGGAGCTTTTAGAAAAGATTGAATGTGCCTTTTTGTAAAAAAAATAAATAAATAGAGAATATCCCTGGGCGCCTGGGTAGCTCAGAGTGTGCGCCCATATACAGAGGCTTAGTCCTCGACGTAGTGGTCGCAGTTTTCGATTCCAAACTGCGGCACTTTGCTGCATGTCGTTCTCTCCGACAGAAAAATCTTTAAAAAAATATCCCTACAGAAGGCAAAATACCTGTATGCACTATTTACATTTACTATATCCTACACTTTGGGGTTTTATTAAGCAGCATTTTATTGTTGTAGTGGTCGAGCTGGAGCTAATTTGAACTACTTCATATACTTTTTTATAAACTGACCATATGTTTTGTACATAAAATTTTAATCTGCAGATGAAACGGTAATTATATGTGTTAGTTAAATGTATCGGGGTTGATACGAAGATGTCATTTACATTTTTACAAACTGCAATTGCTGAAGCTGGCTGAGTAAAATCAGGTCTTCAGCTCCAACATATTTCCCATTCCCCATTATCCCATTATCAATCACTCCAGGTTTGATACTGAAATAAATTAGCAACTATATAGTACACTGTTCCACTCAATCATCAAAGACAGAGGTCAGTTAAAGTCTATTTGCTCTCTCACCATTCATGTTGTCAGAGACTGATCCAGACACAGAGGAGGGCGAGTTGGTGGCACGAGACTGCGGCGCAGAGGACACCGGATCGTCCACGATAACCAGCATGTCGCTGCTGCTCTCATCGGCGTCTGCGTCCGGGGGCAACGAGCCGGGCTGGAGCTCGCTGCTCAGGGAGATCTGGCCGGGCACAGGAGCACACACAGACATGCACACATGCTGGGGGTCAGCACCACAGGGAACAACAGGAAACTGGGCCGGTACAGCAAAGGAAAACAATAGAGGAACGATGGAAGGAACAACGATGAGAAGGAAAGGAGCATCGAAGGACAGGAGGCACAGGAAGAAGAGAACAAAGTATGGAATAGATCGGATATAGAAAGTAAGAAAGAAGAGGGGAAGGAATTGTTAGAGGAAGGGAAAGAAGAAGGATAGTAGGAAAGAAGAAAGGAACACATGGTAACAGAGGAATCAATAACAACAACCAAATGAAATATTAAGAGGAGACAGTTTGTGGATTCATGCCAAAGTGTCCTAATAGAGAGGCGATGTCCCTCCCTTTCCGGTGGACCTCATGGGACCTTCATTCGGAAAAAAAATGCATGGTAGTGAACGGGGAGAGACTAATTCTTTTTTTGATCCCGTTTTGAATTGAGCCATATGATGTTCGTCAATTTAAAAGATAATTTTGCAAGTGAAGCAAGTCACAGTTTGTTGTAGGTTTGTTGTAGTACCACTTAGTTTTGTGTGAAACCACTCAGTGAACTTCTTCTCTCGTCTCCCACAATTTACGCTCGATAGTGTTTTAAGCCCCCAACGTCGACTTCAAGGCAGCGCTGCAACCGTTGACTTCAAGGCACCTAACCCTAACCTTAACCCTAACCCAAGGGGGTAAGCGAGCCTCCGCAAAGCGTACCTCCTATGACGCCATTTTGATGCTAATAAGCCATCACCGTTAGCATCATTGACTGCCATTCATTTTGGCGTCACTTTGACAGCGAATAACTTTACATCTGAAGCGTTTAAAGACTCTATTTGTCCATTGTTTATTTCTAAAGAAACATGACAATGTATAAAAGGCTCCATTACCTTGTACCTCACGTTATGGTGACTTACTGTCGCATAGTAGAGGAATTACCGTATAGTACAGGAGAAGCTCGCAGGCAGTTTCAACTTAGATTAGCTGTTTAAGTTTAGTTACTAATGTTAACTAGCATTTTAGTTAGCAATAATTAGCCTGTGCCTATGTTATCTCCTTACATATACCTACGCTCTCCGTCTCTGGAATATTCGGAATAACTGAGATTTCTCTTGGCACAGCTACCAGAAGACTTACAACTTTCAGACACGTTGCTCACGTCACATCTACGTCGTCAAGCTCAGTTTGAGGCTGCGCCGTAACGCTCAGCGCTCACCGGAAAAGTGCTTCTAATAGACTTCACTGGTCTCCGTGGGAAGTCTACGGCGTCACTTTGTCCATCCATTTTACTGTCTATGCCCTAACCCTAAGCATAATAACCATTGCCTAATCCTAGTGCCTTCCAGGCAGCGCTGCCTGGAAGGCGACATTGGGGGCTTAAAACACCAAACACCACAATTTTTATCACCTGGGAAGCGATAGAACGAGCACGATCCTCTGCTCGTGTGAGTAACTTGAAGTCTGTAGTCTTTCTAAAATACGCATTTTCATAGTCTTATACTTCAATAGTTTTACAACAACTTGCTTGACTTGCAAAATTATCTTTTAAATTGAGAAACATCATATGTGTAATCCATGGCTCAGTTCAAATGGGATAAAAATAAAAAAATTGTCTATGTACATATTTTTTCCCAAATTATGGTCCCATGGTGGCCATTACCATCTTCTGTACCATAAAGCACAGTCATATCCAGTATTTCCCTCCTCCTCCATAAAAGGACACTCCCTCCCTTCTATGTTTCCCCCTGGATCTCTCACCTCACTAAAGGGACTGGGCATGGCCGAGTCCATCTCAACGCTGATGAAGGAGTCGTCTCCGTCGGCAGAGAGGTTGGAGTTGTCTGCCGAGGGCGCATGAGAGATGACCAGGTTCACCTCCCTCTTCTTCTTGACCTCGGACTCCTCGTTGTTCTTCTTCTGCTGCTGGTTTGAAACAGATGAGGGGAGCAGGTAAGCTTTCATACATTTCATAGCCACTCTGTTGCTTGTCACAGCTGAATCCCACATCCTTTAGTCTCGCCTGCAAGGACTCAGGACGTCTGTGTCGAGTGTCTATCCAAAACTCAAGTCTAGAGAGAGACAGATAACTCAACAAGTACGGGGCCAGACTGCCATGAAATCTAGTATGGATAAGGTCCCCAGAGGATGATATCTAATGATGCTGGTGACCCCCTGACCTCACATCTAGCACTACTCAAGTCCATGACAAGGTATCGCAAACGATTGGTTGGACTTCCATTAAAATTTGCTCTCGCTACTGTAGCTGTAATGTTTTTGGTGACTGAATATTTTCTCTAGCTAAGGCTATGTTTACACGGAAACGATCTGAAGAGAAAACGCAAAAGTGGCGTTGCATTCTCACTTTTTATTCCGCGTTTAGATGAGCGCTTTGGGGGGGGAAATCTGCGTGCATATGTTGACGCAAAAGTGTGTGAAATTTGATGTAGTATGCACAACAGGCGGCTAGATGGTAGTGTGAAGCACTGCCACACAACACCACCAAGTCCTGCGTAGAACCTTCCTTCTACTTCTCTCCCTAGTAGCGCAAAACCAAAACACCGCGAAGCGAACAACAAAAGCTGACAATTTTGTCTGGACAGACGAGGAGGTGGAGTTATTGCTCCAAACAACCTTAGATTACAAAGCCACAAAGGCACAACAGGGCGTGGACTGGGAGTCCTGCCAGTCAAAATATATAGACATATGGACCGAGCAGTATCCTGTACCTGGAGGGACGTCATATCCACACGAGAAAGACGCTACCTGTAAAAGTCAAATATCATCAAAGCTGAAAGCCATCCGGACCAAGTAGGCAGGCTGTGGATACCCAATGGCGGAGTGGCCATGGGCGAGTAATCACTCTATATTTTGATTTATGTAACGAAATATGGAGTGGTTCGTAGGGGTGTGCAAAAAAATCTATTCACATTGAGCCTAAAAATCAATATCGAATTGTGACATTTTCTGAATCGTGCACCCCTAGTGGGTCGCCAGCCACCACAACGATAGAGGCTGGGGTTGAAACATTAGAAGTGAACGAGGTCCGACGTATGGAAATAATCCGACATGTTTGTTGTTATTTTCCTATACTGGCGCATGCCTGTGACGAGAGCCACCGTGAGCAGATCGGAGCAGACTTTTGTGTTTTTTAGCCTTTAGACGGGAACGCGACGGTGGAGCGTTTTGAAGATTTCCACTCTGGAGGGTGGTTTCACTTTTTTGCGTTTTTAAGCCCCAAAAACGCCGTCGCTGTCTAAACGAAAGGCACATCTGATAAAATATTTTTGTCGTTTCCCCCCCCACGAGCGTTGTTGTGTAAACAGGGCCTAAGCTCTAGCCATCAGGGTGCAGTTATACACAAGAAATATCCAAATCCAATGGTCAAATTAAGTTTGCTGACACAGTCATGCTCACAAGAGGGTGAACCTTTTTGATTTGAATGACCCCTTGGTCCTTCTTCTAGGACCGTCCTCCTACTGGCAAGGTGTTAATGCAGCCTCTATGTGGCGCTCCTATTCTTCCTCTATTACATCATTCCTTCCCTTCTCACCTCATTAATTTCCTACTTTACACCCCATATTTGTTCTATCCGTTCTTCTTTTATTCTACACATGCTGTCTCTTTGCTCTACCAACCACGCGACTGCAGACTGAGACGGCTGCGGACAGTTTGAGGGGGTTCCTGCTGATGTACATGTTGAACTATACCTTCTCTGCGTACTTCTCCCTCTTCCTCTTGCGCTCTTTCACCTTGCTGCTCTCTTCCAGCTGCCTCTTCTCCTCCTGTCTCTGACGCACTACAGGAGAAGACACAATGTAAAAAAAAAAACTCTTATAGTTTTGGTGAGGGTTAGCTTTTGTGCACAGAAAAAAAAAAAGAATGAAATCATGACGTTGTGAGTGTATGTACTCGAACACTCACATTTCTTCTCCAGCTCATCGTCGTCCAACAGCAGGCTGACTACCTCTTTGGGTTTGAGTGTGTCTGGTTTGAAGTTGCCTCCAGAGATCACCACCCTTTGGATCTTGTTACACAAAAACAGCAGTACGATTTACTTGCGTTGTTCATTTGTTGGTTCACTGGAATAGAAGTCTTTTTAAAACTCTCAAATTGAGACTGTATTTGTGTTTCAGACCTCGCTTTTCTCCTTGGCCCGCTGCAGGATCCTCTCCTCGATGGAGCCCTGACAGATGAGGCGATAGACGGTGACCTGCTTGGTCTGACCCAGCCTGTGAGCTCGGTCCATGGCCTGCTGGTCCACTGTGGGGTTCCAGTCACTGTCATAGAAGATGACCTGAAGGAAAACGTTAAAAAAAAAAAAAATCTTGACTTTTCTGCTGTATTGTTATTGTTTACCGCATGGATTAATTTGTGCGATGACAGCCCGAACATGCTGCAGACACTCCCTTACTCCGTAATTGGTGACACTAATTACAGGGATGTGTTAACCCAAGTGAACGGCCATTTAACATGACAGATGTCCTGTGTTAACAGTCACTTCAAAATCATTGTCATGAAAGCTAATCCCACTTGAACAGGGCTATAGGGACACAAGGGGAGATTAGGCTGAAAGATGTTGATAAAGACAGAGAGCGATCACAATTTATTTATATTTATACATACATACATACACATACATACATACATACATACATACATACATACATACACACACACACACACACACACACACTATATTGTCATTATATCAACATATTATTAATGACATAGGTCATCCCAAACTATCTTTTCTGACTGTTAGTAAAAGAAAAACAGATGGCGAAGAATATACACTACACTTTGATACATTTAGGAAATATTAGTGCAGTTTAAAGATCCCATATTGTAAAAGGTGAGATTTCTATGTCTTTTTTTTTTATTATAAAGCAGGTCGGGGTGCTATATTAATACTGTTAAAGTATCAAAATACTCAATCCACAGAGATATGAACAAAGCCCCTATTCAGAAACAAGTGTCTTTAAACGATCTGTCAGGACTTCCGTACAGGTATGATGTCACAACTATATTATATATAGATAGAAAGTGTGGCTACAGTGCCCTTAACAGTTATTCTTGGCTGCAATGACGGTGCAGATACTCCGAGAATGCAGATAGGGAAGATCAGGAAAGATTGACCAATCAGAGCAGACTAGGCTTTATCGGGAGGAGGGCTTAAAGAGAATGGCGCTAAAACGGAGCGTTTCAGACAGAGGATGAATACAGGGATATTCAGATAGACAGATTTTTTTTAACATTAAAGCATGTAAACATGTTCTAGTAGAAACCAAAAATACAAGTATAAACCCGAAAATGATATAATATGGGACCTATAAAGCTTTGATATCATATCAGTGAAATGCTTTTCCTTCAGTGTGCCGGTGACTCACAGTGTCAGCAGCAGTCAGGTTAATGCCGAGCCCTCCAGCCCTCGTACTCAGCAGGAAAACAAAGATGTCCGTTCTACAGAGGGCAGTGGGGGAGGAGGGGGAGAGGGGCAGAGGGAGAGGCACATAAAATGGAAAGATATCATTTACAACTGTACAAATACAGATATCCTTATACAGTAACATGGCACAAAATGAAGTTACAATGTTAGTTAAGAACCACCTCTAAAATAATGTCAACATGAACTTAAGCCTGGCAGCAAAACTGAAAATGAAACATGTACTTGATACCAACGGTAGAGTGCCATAAAAAAAGCCACAAACTCTCTCACCTACGCCCCCCTACGCCCCCCTCCACACACACACACACACACACACACACACAATGAGAAACAGAATAACAATGGCGCCTCCGAGCTGCACACTAATGTAAACCAGAGCATGTGGACTCACTAGAAAATATACGCACACACATATTTGGATTACGATTAAACTGCTCACTGATTGCTGCAATATACAAAAAAGATTTACATTTAGTTAGTGGCAAAAAGTAAGTGTTTGGTTTCATGCACACACAGACACACACACACACAGACACACACACACTAGATCAGATCGCTCTTCACCCACCGGCTCTGGAAGTCAGCCACCATATCTCTGCGCTCAGAAATCTTGGAGGATCCGTCGAGGCGCATGTAGGTGTGCTTACGATAAACCATGTACTCCTGGATAGACGGGAGAAAACAATTAAGAAAACCCATGAGGCAATTATGTGGTGTTGTACTTTGCCCCTCATTTATTCTTTTGTTTTCCAGTGTAGTGCAGTCCCAGTTTCAGTGGATCTCCAACAATTTAAATATTAGAAAATGTTTGCTACAGCAAAGTTGTCATGTACAATCAGTGAAGCACTTTTAAACTGCTTTAATCAAAAGAACTGGATCCAGTCCTGCGTGGAATTAATGAAAAAGGTTTTTGAATTCATGGATTTGAACTAAACCTTCCTGGATCACCTTTGATACTGATTTTGAAACCAACAAATGTACAGGCTCTTGTCATCCAAACTTGGATGGAATCTGAAGCGGTTTTTCCGAATTTAATAAGTTCTCAAATATGCACTGCTTTCTCTGTGGAGCACATAAGCCCTGCAGGTCTACTTGTTAAGTTCCAAAAGTGTAGAAATACTCATCGTTAATGTAAGAATTTCTGAAAATATCAAAATCCCACATTTGTGCTGGAGTTGAAACCTTAATTCCAGCCCAAGAGACACTGAGAAATGCAGAATTTGATATTCTATCCCCCCAAATGTCTGCTAAGCGGGTGTGTGTGTGTGTGTGTGGGGGGGGGGTGTTAGGTCTGATGGGAGGGGTTCTTAAGTGCAACTGCAGTGATGAGGTGACATGTTGATCTCTCTTTAAGCACTGCCCTGAACCCCCGACTTCCTCACTCAAACATGTCAGTGCCCCCAAAACCAATGAACCAGCCACAATTACTGGCACACATCACAACTCACCTCTCACAATCATTAACAACGATATCAATGATTTCACACTATGTTTTCTGTGACCCCCTAAACGCCTGTCATGACACTCGGGGCCTCGGCCCCGGCAGGGCCTGCCCTCCTCTTTCTGTGAGTCTGGCTCTGTTCCCAACAGCCCCATCTGCTCCGAGTGAACACCACATTAGGGGCCATTAGCCCTGTGCTCGCCAAAATGCTGCTAACCTTGTTGTATTGGGTTTTGATAGCTCGCCAGCAGGATGTTGCAGATATTGTTGCTCTTACAGAAAGCCTTACTCAGCCCTCCTAATCTTAAAATCCCATCTGTGTCAAAATCATCAGTTTCTAAAGTCAAAAGTTTCAGGTTTAGATCACATGAGGTCTCTCGGACTTGAGAATAGTCTGCTACAATTTCTGCAACCTTCAGCTGCCATGATTTAAAGCTTGTTGAGTCCTGGTGTGGACTGCCACACTGAAAAATATACCGCAACAGCTGGCATCTTTCTCTCGTATTTTGTTTGGACTGGTGTTAATCATAAGTGACACTGCTTTATTGCTGCAGTTTTTCACTGATTTTGCAATGTGTTCCATTGCAAAGGTTATAAATCAAGGTGTAGGTTCAGGTCAACCTTTAACTGGACAAAATGTTAATCTTGTTCAACTAACTGTCAGCAGCCTATTATAGGTCATATTTAGTCAAACAAAATCATTATGGTTGTCATATCTGACAACAACAACAAACTTGAAATGATGTATGGGAGAACAGACATTTGTTTAAAAGCATGATGACATTTCCTCTTTCCTGTTTAATATTTCTGTCCCTACTCAAATTGCATTTTTACTTTTAGTCTTCAGAGTTGACAATTGGATTTGCATGAAACCAGCTCTTAGAAAAAGCAAGGAGTGGCAGCCAGGTTGTTCTCAAATTCCCCAAAAAATAATGAGTCCCCAAAGTCAAGAACCAGTGTGTATTAATTGCAGTTCTAAGGTTGGTAACATGGTGTGCAAAGTCACAGTCTGTTCCCAATCCATGATACATACAGCCTGAAAAAAGATACTGAAAAAAAACTATCAAAACAACAAAAGAATATCTTATTTGTGTGGTACAAAAAACTTAAAAGGACTTTACTGATTTCACACATCAAAGTCTGTTTCCAGGGGACTACTACTGCATGTGGTGAATACAGTTGTATAAAGCCTTTTGTAAGTTCAGAGGGAGCTGCACGACATCTTATGAATCAAATATTTGAAACACTTGAGGCAATATATTAAATAAAATAAATTTGCTCAAGTGCTGTCACTTAAGTCAGCGTCGGTGGGGGCTGAAGGCTACAATTTTGAAAATATATAAAATCTGGGGGTGTGGAGTTAGAAAGAAGTGAGCTTTTGCATCTTGGCTTGAGGCTGCCGGATCAAGGCCACATTAGCCGCTGCTAGAATAACACACCCAAATCCCAGAGTCAATTGTCGGCTGCCAGGTTGCATCGTGGGTAAGGTAGGCGGCAGGTTTTGACAAGGAAGAACAATGGGTGAAATACAAAAGACGACACCTCCGGTTGTGCTGCATCGATCCTTTTGTTTTACACTGTCCATCTTGAGTCCCACAATGTTACTGGAGCGCAATGCTAAATTAGTGGAGTACTCTTTAAAGTGTTTCATATCAGTAAACAGGCACATTGACTTACAGTAGCTTCTGGGCCAGTCACATCAAAGAACAGCATCCTGGTCAGACTATTGCATGAACATGGACCATGATAGAAACTTTAGGAAAAGCCGCAACAGATTCCATCCATCCATTGCACCATATCTCTTAATTCACAGGTTAAACCTTTCCTATTGTATTTACATTCACAGTGTAGCAGAAATATATAATAAAACAGTCCGAATGTATCATAAAATAATCCCAATTTCAACCATGCTTTGTGTTGCGTAAAGAAAATCTGTTGCTGATTTTCTGGCTGCAATACCAACGAGTCATTGTGGGCATTCCCGCCAGCACTGTAAGCTAAGCTGCAGACTTGCAGTAAAGTAAAGTGCCGTCTAAGCAGCCGCAGCCACACAACTGGAGCAGGAGGGCAGTGACTTGGCGGTCCTGCTCCGCTATCGGCTGCTGCCAGAGAAAGCCAACAATGTTATTTTTCTTCGGGCCACCCGGATCTCAACGATCCATCACCCAACTACGTGATGTCACCAGAAGAACCAGGCAGCCGACCGGCGACGAAAACAATGACGCTAATGGCAGAGATTAGCATCAGGCTCTCCTTCACTGTTTCACTTAGTCACATAGACTTAGGCTCATGTTCAGGAAATCAACTCCATCTGCAGAATTTTCATCCCCAACCGATGAGAAAGATAATATGGTCTAGGAAAACTGAAGCCAGATCGGGTAAATACATGATTTGATGCGTGGATCTCTTCAACCCATTAGTAGAGGCCTCCCATTACTATATGAGGTCACTGATACTGTAAACTGTTTTAATTGTATGTCTACTGCAATCACATGGTAAAAGTAACTACATTTACATACTGTGAATCGTTTTTTTAATCAAGAATCGTTTTTGAATTGCTTGAATTTCTACATGGCAAATAATTTACTAGTAAGTGTTGTAGTCATAGAAAACCAACAGACCCAACAGTCATGACATGCATGCTGCTCATTCTGTGTAATTGAATCTGTAATTGAAAGGGGCATGTTCAAAATAATAGCAGTGTTGTGTTCAGTTAGTGAGGTGATTGATTCTGTGAAGAAACAGGTGTCAGTTATGGCCCATATTTAAGGAAGGAAGGAAGCAAATGTTGTGCATGCTGGTTATAGTGCGTTTCACACTGAAATACAGCGGACTTTGATTAAAAAGTTGATTGGAGAGGGGAAAACATATAAAGAAGTGCAGAAAAGTATAGGCTGCTCAGCCAAAATGATTTCAAATGCCTTGAAATGGCATCCAAAGCCTGAACGACGTGGGAAAAAAACGGTCAACTACCATTCGAATGGATCGAAGAATAGCCAAAATGGCAAAGGCTCAACCAATGATCAGCTCCAGGAAAATCAAAGAAGACTTAAAGTTACCTGTGAGTACTGTTACGATCAGATGAAGGCTATGTGAAGCAAAGCTATCAGCTAGAAGCCCCCGCAAAGTCCCATTGCTGAAAAAAAGACATGTACTGAATAGGTTGAAATTTGCCAAAGGACACATTGACTGGCCAAAGGAGAAATGGCGCAACATTCTGTGGACTGATGAGAGCAAAATTGTTCTTTTTAGGTCTAGGGGCCGCAGACAGTTTGTCCGATGACCCCCATGCACTGAATTCAAGCCACAGTACACTGTGAAGACAGTAAAGCAAGGTGGTGCAAAAATCATGTTATGGGGATGTTTCTCATACTGTGGTGTTGGGCCTATTTATCGCATACCAGGGATCATGGATCAGTTTCAATACATCAAAATACTTGAAGAGGTCATGTTGCCTTATGCTGAAGAGGAAATGCCTTTGAAATGGGTCTTTCAACAAGACAATGACCCAAAACACACCAGTAAGCGAGCAAAGTCTTGGTTCCAGATGAACAAAATTGATGTTATGGAGTGGCCAGCCCAATCCCCAGACCTCAATCCCATAGAAAACTTGTGGGGCGACATCAAAAATGCTGTTTCTGAGGCAAAACCCAGTAATGCAGAGGAATTGTGGAATGTAGTTCAATCGTCCTGGGCTGGAATACCTGTTCACAGGTGCCAGAAGTTGGTCGACTCCATGCAACACAGATGTGAAGCAGTTTTCAGAAATAATGGTTATGTAACTAAATATTAGTGCAGTGATTCAAAGTAAAGCAAACCTTTGAGACATTTTTCAGTTTATACAGTAAATGTTTGAGTTTGTAAAGAAAAATGCAATACTTTTGAACAGCCTAATATTCATTTTTCTTCACTTTCTGTAAAGGTATAACACAAACTTGATCAATTTTGGTCATGTTTTGATTTGGAATTGAATGTGCAGTGTTCCCAATGCATTGATATTATGGAATTAAAAGCTATTCTAATGATTTTGAGCATTATTCACTTTTTTAAACACACTGCTATTATTTTGAACACAACTGTGTGTGTGTGTGTGTGTGTGTGTGTACACACACACACACACACACACACACACACACACACACACACACATATAATCCCTTAAAATCTTGAAATATTCACTATATATTAAATCTTCATTTGAAATAGTCCTGGTTAATCTGGGTTAATCTGAAAAAGAAAATGTGCAATACATCCATATTTGAAGCTAATAAGAGACACTAAGAAGCACATAACTGGCAGTAGGAAGAAAAAGGTTTTTGGGCGGCGACGAAAAGGGTTAACACAGAACTTAACTAGCCTGCATTGTCGAAGCCAGCTCCAGCATTCTCACCATTGCCGTTTTCCTACGGCCTTAAACACAAGGCATTCCCACTGTGTCCCAGAAACACAGGAAGACAATCCTTAACCACCTGGGCTGGGTCCATCTGCCATCAAAAGATTTGGCTGTAGAAACAGCACTACACCGTGTGATGGGGAATGGGGAAGGAATTCCCAATGACATCATGCCAGAGGCTTTTGGCTCCATAGTGATGTTTGCAACAATAGAGTATTGCACCGAGGCTGTTGAAAATGATCGCTGGCACAATTGCTCTGCGCCATTGTTTTCCTATGAAGAGCGGTGGCGACGCAGATTTTACAAATAATCTGAACTTCAACCTGCCCCTGACTTTAAAACAGATAGCCAAGACACTTAAACAAAGAGTCAGAGTCTCTGTGTTTGATGTAGTGGTTTTTTTCAGCATGAATTTAACAGTCCTTGTTCATAAATTACCTAAACGATATGAAGACATATCTGCATCGTTGACTCTGTGTCCTTCCAAGCAGCTTAAAGCACTTACCCTGTGTAGAAAAAAAGTAATAAGAGTCCCTAAAACTCACCCTGGCATTTCTCCTTTCTGGCTTTGTGTTGATCTTTCCTCATTTGTTCCTATCTTTTCTCCCCCTCTGCCTCCTCAACTACCTCTGCACAAGTTCTTCCCCCTCTCCCCCTCCGCCTCGCCTCTTTCCTCACTCCTTCCAGTCATCCCTCCCATCTGGCTGCCTCGCCTGCAGATGAGACCCTGCTAACAAGCCCTGACCTGTTAATTAGCCGTCTAATGAGTGCACTAACGAGGGATTGGCAGGCTGATTAGAGGTACTGGAGCTCAATACCTCACCAGTGGAAGCCGACCAGTTAATCAACTGGTCTGGAACAACACAGTTTTTGAAAATAATTCTTCGTGGTTGATACACGTGTCTGTGTCAATGTGTGTATACCTGTGTGTTACACATTTTACTCTTCTTCAACAGTTTTGCTTACGGCACAACAACAAAAAAATGTTTCGATAATTTCGGTAGAGGTAGAGAGTCCTGTGTGTGTGTGTGTGTGTGTGTGTGTACCTCCAGCAGGTCTATCATGCGGGTCATTTGGGAGTAGATGAGGACTCTGTGTCCCTGGGCCTTTAGCCGACTCAACAGGATATCCAAGGTGTGGAGCTTGCCACTTTCAGTGATCAGGCTCTCCTTATCTAAAAGAGGAAGAGACAGCAGTAAAGTGAAAACCCAAACTACCTGGATAGCGAGAGACTGATGCGACTCATTCAACACAGAATGTCCAGCACAAAATGTAAAAATGCATTTCTCTGAGGTTGTATCCAAATGATGTGAGATTCCATGTGTTTATGTACATTTTAAGATCATTAACAAAAAAATAAATAAATAAATATATATATATATCTTATCATTTACCAGAATGGGCTTACTTGCTTACTGGCACGATACAGAAATGCAGCCCAATCAATTCAGAGGTTTTTAACCCTTCCCTAATCAATACAAGTCTTTAATAAGAGTGTATACTCGAGGATAAAGACCCTTTCACCAGAGCGGATCAGCCCAGGGATCAATCCTCTAAATCTGTCCCTGATCCGGGGATTGTTTAAATAAAGCATGTGCACTTATTGACTGGATTGCTGATGAGAGAGAGAGAGAGAGAGAGAGAGAGAGAGAGAGAGAGAGAGAGAGAGAGAGAAAACAAGAAAGAAATTGTGAGAAAAAGTGATTTACACTCTATTTTACACAATGGCACAAAAGAGGAACAAATAGGCCCGGCAGTTGGTCTTGGTCACATTACTGCCAGCACCACATCAGGTGACTACAGAGGGCAAATGGGGAGCAATCTGACCCTGGGTCTGCTGTTCAAGTTGTTTCCTCCATGTCCAGCTGATGAGGAATTAACGTCACCTGGCACAATGGCAGAATGAGAAAAGGGCCGGGGCTGCCATCGACCCAGCGACAGGCACACTATGGTGTTTGACCGAGGGGTCGTGACCCTGAGTGGGGAGAACCTAAGGCCAGGTCCAGGGTCGGGTGACAGGGTCAGGCCCGGGTTACCAGAGAGTCCCTGTGGAAGAGCACCGCCTCGCACTCGACTTGGACACTTGTTCCCAAGCCCTTTTGTACAGAGAAAACCTGGGCTTATAAATATTTCCCAGTCTTATTTCCTTGCTTTGTCAACGTAATGTAACCAACCACGTTAAAATCATGTTCCATTAATCCAAAACACATGGTCAGAAAATTTAAACTGAGGCTGTGATAATACATGCATACGATAACTTTCTGCCAAAATATCTGGAAAACCCAGATATGAACTCATTGCTTTAAGACAATCGCATGCGTTAAAAGTATGGTTGATGAGCCGACAAGACTCACAAACTGGATCTTTTTCCATTTTTAACCAGTAGCATGCTATGCTAATGTGTACTCAGGCTGAACCCTGACCTGTGGCCCTTCAGTATAGCCCCCAAAAAAGGTCAGGCCCTGTAGAGGTGTTAAAGAGGAACTAATAGAACAGATGAACAGGGGGAAACACTCTGGGGACATATAGGAGAGCTCACCTACAGGTCACCGTGGAGTGCTGTCAGCCTGTCAAACACATTCGGCCCTGGTCACACAGCCCTAGAGCTCCCAAAGTGTCAACAGGGTGAGTTCTGAATCCAAAGCACATTTATGTCTTTCATTTCACTTGTTTGGTTTTCCTCCAGACAGCTGGTGTATTGCGGTCAAAGTATATATGTTTTTCACCATTGTTGTCATTCCTTGTTAACATTCTCCGGGTGAATAAAAATAACTGAGATAAAATGGACTAAAGATAGAGAGATGGAGAATAAGAAGGGAAAATAGACATAGGAGGATAATAAAATACACTCATAATACACTAATAGCAAGAGACAATAAACTAAATCTGAAGCAGATCCAACTTAACTATAGGTTTATTGTGAGGTAGGCAGTTGCTGTACGTTGCTGTGGTTCAATTCGGTATGTACCAAGAGACCAGTGCACCGCAGTCCTTGAGATACACAAACACTGTATCCTGCCATCAAAGGCCTATAATTGGCCTTGGCATCAAGAAAGTGGATGAATTGAAAAGTAACAGGAAGCGAGCGTGAGACATGCAGAGGATTAGACATGTGCGGGAAAATAAAAAAAGGTCCAGACAGACAGAGAGTGAAGGGGGTCTGTGGTGGCTCCGGCTACAGTGAGGCGCTATTAGCACGGCGGGGGCAGCGGCGATGTTGAGGTTGAGATCAGATGTGGGCCTCCTCACCGCAGGTGCCTGTCTAACCAGGGCTGCTGCTCAGTCAAGGGCACCAACAAGCGCTGCGGCCCACGCTGCCAACCTCCCAGATGCAAACCACCGCTTGGCAAAGACGCAAATGCTCATATAAGGCAATATTGCTCAACCCCTGCCACCAATCTGTTTCTCTTTAGCAGATTATATTTAAGCCTCCAGACTCCAATGTCATGTTTGAAGATGGGTTAAAGCCCCTATCTGAGGATTTCTGTGACCAAACAGGACTGAATGATGTATGCATTTAATCTAATTCTTGAAGGGCATTAACTGTAAATCGGAAAATCCCATATTATACAGTTGGATATTATTATTTCTGTATGAAGAGACATGTCAGCCAGGGTAATCCTTTTGTTTGTGCCTGGATTATGAAGGAGACCATTACTAGGAGAGCTGCTCCTTAAGAAAGCCACCTTCTGATATTTGATCAGACTGATGATATCTCTCTACATTTTATCTTTGTGTACTAGCTGAGGGCACCATCTGATCTGATCACTAACATATTTTAACTCAGTGACATTCAGCCTAAAGAGAAATGGTTTGTACAAAAAAGATGCTTCATTATCAAAGGAAAGCAGGGAAACAGATGTCCAACAAAAATGAAGAGGCCGTTTAAAAAGAAAAAAAATCCCACCCCTGCAACTATCCAAACTCCCTAAAGCCCAGTGATGTGGCTTACAGAGAGAGAGAGGTGGCCGAGTTCAAAACATTTAGAGCTGCATACCGAAAATCCCGTATTTCTAAATATCGCTGCCATACCCTATAAAGCCAAGCCAAGAAAATGAATAATTGCAATTTAGGAAGGGTTTTTGTGGTCTGTCTCATTCCAACATAACACTTATGGCTTACATTATAAGCTGCATGTGGCTGCAGTGAAATGCATGACCATTGGTCATAAATGTGAGCAAACTAGATGTAGTAATGCATGTAACATGGATTATGGAGAGTTTAGAAGGATTAAAATGGATATGTCTGTACATCTCACTCGTGTGGCACTTTAAAAGAATTGTCTGACAAGATTTGATCAGCTAAAAGTCAGTCAAAATTACCTCACATAGTACCAGCATCATATATATCATATATAGCGGATAGCAAAACAAAAGATGACCTCACACAAAAACCAAACAGCAGGACATTTGGGACGAAAAATTCCAATCTGAATACCCGAGTGGCAAAATGAAAATGTGGATTAAAATGCACTGAAGTGGACACAAAACAACTTTCTTATTGTGGACGGACAAGGACAAGGACTGGGTTAAGACCACACCCCAAAACACAAGCAAATCCCATGTGGTATCACACCACTCTGCTGTTGCTATGGATACACATATCAAGCTTCACCACCTGCCCTGCCCCCCTTTCATTGCACCCCCCACCCCCACCCGCCTAAATCCAATCCAGTCTAACAGCGGTATTCACCCGGCCAGCCCTCCCTACCTCCTGCTGGCAGATTAAGCTACACTCTTCTGTCCCTCCGCTCTCCCTCTTTCTACCACATCCACTGCACCCTCCAGCTTCCTCTCAATCCTTCCCTCCTCCGCTACTACAAACTCTCCCTCCCGCTCCTCCCAATACACCCTCTCCCCCTGCTGTCTGTCCCCCGACAGTGTAATCCAATCCCTGTAGGGCCAGAGCCAGGGGCCTGACACGGTCCTGACCCAATTAGAGGCCTGCTGCCAGCTAATTAACCCCGGCCCAGCCCTGGTGCCTGGCGCCTGATACTCCCAAACCAACCATGGCGCTAATTTCATTAATACGCCACTACAATCTTCTGTCCTGTCCGGTCCCCTCTGTTGCTGCTGCTGTGGCTGCTGCCAAAGCTAAGAGCGGAGCCGCCCTAACCAGGGAGGGAAGCAGGCCAGATGCAATCCAAAAGGAGGAGACCAACAGCAGCGAGATTGCAGAATGGAAAAAAAAAAAAAAAAGAGTCGAGAGCTGATGAAAGAAGATAGATGGATGGTTATGTGAGAAACAGAGACAGATGGGGGGCCACAGAGCAGGTCGAATCAACGATCGAACCGAGCGTCAGCCCCTCACTGTATAATGATACATTACACTGTGCAATCAATAAGTCAATGGGCAACACTTGTTCAGCACTGCTGATGATGGAAATATTAGCCTGACATTACTTTGCTGCTTCTGCATGTATTGACAAAAAACGGACTTAAACTTAATTTTCTCGCAGCCACGGCATAAGTATAGCTAAGAGCCAGATGCCAGCGGGAGGTTTTGGAAGCTTGGAGTGAAGTGGCTGACAGAAAACAGGGGATTTCAGCTTCTTTTTAGGGCTTGGTGAAGCTTTACAGATGCTTCCCCAGAAACATGTGTCCGCATCAAGACTACAGTTTCTCCCACTCTGGAGCTCTGGAGAAGAGCCAAATGACAAAAATGCATCCACGAAAGCCCAAAAATGTTGTAGCAGAAACTGAGTGATGAACTGCTTGTGCGTGGGTGCGTGCGTGTGTATGTACGTATGCGCATATATATATATATATATATATATATATATATATATATATATATATATATATATATATATATATATATATATATATATATATATATATATATGAGAGAGAGAACATGTTTGCAAATACATCACTGTCTCCCCTCAAACATGCAAGAAGAGCACTTCTCTTGGTTCTCTAGGAGCCGTTGAGCAGGGAAGAGACAGACAGTCTGATGAGGACTTAGAGATTCACAGGGGAATCTCACCACACCACAGCAGCCCACTGTGAACTCTGTCATTAAGATAGATTACTGCTAGTTACCCTTGGCCAACACTGGCTCGACACACACCACAGATGAAAGCTAGCGAGCTAGATACTACTTGGCTTCCATGTTCAAATATATCATCACAGAGGTATAATGTGGCTAATGTCTCCCCCTTCAGTCTACTTTGTGATTCAAGTTTCTTAAGTATCAGTGAACACGCTTTTCCATCTTGTGGACACATTATTAGCCATAAATTGGAGTAAGAAATCAAAACATCACGATCCCTTTACACACTTGGCGGGATGTTGTTGTTTTTCTCGGCTGCCAAAAGAATTCCGCAGACGGTGAAGCGGTGCCAGTATAATGCACATTGAGAGGGGCAGAGTCAGACGGTGATGTGGTGAGCCGTCTATGTTGTTTTGTGCCTGTCTATCAGAAGGTCGGGGAAGCTTCCTGCCATTTTGCTGGAGAGCAGAGTTTCTTTGAAGGGACAGGAAGGCAGAACTGCATTTCCCACAGCCTGATGTGGGCTGCTGGACAAGACCTGACTGGTCTCTCTCTCCCTTTCTCTATCTCTCTCTCCCTTTCTCTTTCTCTCTCTAACTCTCTCTCCCTTTCTCTTTCTCTCTCTCTGTCTCTCTAACTCTCTGTCTCTCTCTCTTTCTCTCTCTCCTTTGTCTCTCTCTCTCCCTTTCTCTTTCTCTCTCTGTCTCTCTAACTCTCTGTCTCTCTCTCTCCCTTTCTCTCTCTCTCTGTAACTCTCTGTCTCTCTCTCCCTTTGTCTTTCTCTCCCTTTCTTTCTCTCTCTCTTAGTCTGATTGAAGCACAGACACTCGCACACAGAAATGCATTCAAATACAGCCATTACAAAACAAGATGCACAACAAGTTGCACATAATGTGCCTCCTCCACAGCGGTGACAGTCAATTCCCAGCTCACAATAAAGCTGGAATAAGAGTTTGAGGGTCGGCGCTATAGTGAGAAGGCCGTCATTTTGTGGAACGGTTCCTTCTAATTACTGAAAGCGTCACAGGGGCCACACAGACAGCGAGGAAGGTTATTTCTGTGTCACTCTGGAATGTTCTGCAAATAATCCCAGAGCACGAATGTTCAAACTGATTTTTAAACCGACTCATACCATTTCTCTGCATGAAATTTGTTTCCGGAAAGTGAAAGAGAGGTGACCGCAGAACTGCAGCAATTTAGCAAGACTGGAATGTCTCTCTGATTATAGTGAAAACCTCTTCTCTTGTGGTGGCTCAGACTAGTTTACTGCATGGGTTCCATTCAACGGCTTTTAATACCCTGCATGCATCTTGCTTTCTCTGTGATCAGGTGCAGCAGCATCGCATCATTGTCAATGTCAACATTATTAACATTGAGCAGATAGTTCATTCTTTTTTTCAATGAAAAATATCTTCCCTCCAGGGAAATTCTGCCATCACAATAACATCCTAAACAAACTAATCTGAGGCCCGAGACATTACAGCCTCAATTGTTTTCTTCCTCCTCTACGGCCTGATTCTTATTAAGTCCTCTGATTAGATTCCTCAGTCGATATCAGCGGGCACCGGTACTCACGCCATGGCGCTCAAAACAAACAGTTATTCAGCTCTGCCATTTGTTCTAAAAGGTGTGGGGCTGGGAGTGCACAGGAGGGAGGGTGGGAAACTTCAGCTGAGCTACTGTACATATCTGAGCCTTGATGTGGCAACAATGTGTTCAGCGGAGGACGGGTGCCGGAGTGTTGGGTCACTTCCTTCCTACCGAGGCTGAGAAAGAAGTGGGAGACCAGACGAACCGAAAGGCTGTGGCCAGATACTGATTTCAGATCAGCGCCCGGTCCTGTCTGTTAGCGGGAGAGGATGGAGGTGAGGCTTGTCCTCGGACTGCGTGTGAAGAAAGGCAACGTCGCCGAGCGTGGGAGAGTGTGTAGGGAGAGGTGAGAGACACCTCAGGCCCCGTGTGAGCGCTGCAGTTCCCTAAATGGACCCGGTGGTGCGCACACGCACACACACACACACACACACACACACACACACACACACACACACACACACACACACACACACACACACAGACCATCTATTAGTGTTACCTAACTAAGCACTTGAACAATGACCAGTAGCTAAACTTCCTCGCTTTGTCTGCCTCCGTATAACTTCACAGGAGCTTTCAGACTGTTCTCACACAGACACACAAATACTTGTTTTGTTTCTCACTTTTACACACAAACACTCTCACAAGCACATGCATACACAGATGGGTAGAAGAAAAGAAAAAAAATTAAGCTTTACAACACTGCAATCTGTGAGAGAGTGTCAATAGGATTTTATATCACGTTTAGGGACTGTTGTGTCTTAAAGTACCAAACCCCACACGATAACTGCATTGCAGGCTTATCGAACAAGTATAAAAAAAGACACACATCCATTTTCTGTGCCAGGAACTTTTGTTGCCTCACAAAAACAAAAAAAGAGAGCAGTCATCATAATCCATGACGGAGACAGTTTATCAGACGTAGAGGGGCTGAGCAGGTCAGTGAGAAGGGAAGTGTTCTCTGTAAAACTGTAATGGCCTCTCTCACCCGGGACATCCATCAGTCATCTGAACCCTGGCAACGTATCAGCTCCCACTCTGCCCCAGCTGACCCTTAACTCAAGCTCTCTTCAGATAACACACGTGTAAGCACACGTACACACACAACCCTTTATTCAAACCTTAATTGGAAATCGCTGGTATGTGTATATGCGAGGGAACTTCTGCAGAAGCCCTTTATCTCAGCAGTTCCATTAGATTGTGAGGGATTGGCTGCCTGACAGACAGACAGAGGAGAGTGATCTGCCCCACTGACCCTGGACTGGCCTCTGTCGATTCTCCCACGGGCCCCTATTTCACCCTTCACTCAGAAAATATCCATCCAATATCCACAATTTGATAAACTTGTCAGTTAAAATATGACTCAAACAAATGAAGGTAGTAACTATGGGTACTGGTTTTCTGAAGCCAGTGTGTAGCCACAATAGGTTATTAGTATTAAATCGTCTACCACTTTGAACAAATAGGAGCATGTTAGAGCTCTCTGTGAGAAAAAAAAAAAAAAATTTCATGAATACATTTTTGATAACGGGTAACTGATCAGATTGTTATTGCTGAAGTTATGAGCTTACAAAACACTTTTTTCTGGACAGCATCATCTGTATTTTTGAAACAAGCTGTCTTTTTTCCATGGCAATGCAGGCTGCTGCTGTGGAGTAACAGTGTATTTACTAATAGATAGTCATTTACTAATATTTATTCACTAGTAGATGCTCATTTATGTGTTACCCTTTAGCTACATAGCCTCAAGTTAGCCAGTGTGAGCTACAGCAGAGCTGCACACCTGTCCAATAAAGACATGGCACAAACCCAAGTACAAAGTATAGCAGCAACATGACATAACACACAAACACAAAGTCCTTACCAGGTATCCGAATGAAGGACCATCCATGTCGCGGGTAGAGGGCCATCACACCCCCATGGCATTGTGGGTGAAAGGCATTGGCCCTCACACGCCAGTCTGAGGCAAGTTCGGGGGAGCCGTAGAGGAAACACTGTTTAAAGACTGTGCCCCCTCCACTGCGTGTCACCCGCCACTCGTACTCTGCACTGCGGTCGTTACAATAGCGCTCCATCGGAACTGCTGTCACCTAGGAAACCAAAAAGAAAAGATAAGGTTTTTTCTTTATTTTATAACAAAAGAACGTATTGTGTGGTGAAAGAAGGACGATTTTATAATAATACACGTGTTACAAATAGGTTGACATACAACGTGTGCTATTACTTTTACTAAGCAATACATTTTATTACAATACATGTTATTCAAAACATTTGCTTTTGTCTGCATGATGTGATGATTTTTTTTTTTTTTTTTTATTAAACTATTTATTAAAAAACGTTAAGAAATGTACCACCAAGAGACCTACACTAGAGATAGAGAAAAAAACACTGAATCAGCAGGTTTTGTGTGTGTGTGTGTGTGTGTGTGTGTGTGTGTGTGTGTGTGTGTGTGTGTGGGTGTGTGTGTGTGTGTATGTGTAGGAGAGGGTCAAGCAGAAGCTTAACCAATGGTGAACAACCTAAGCAAGAAGCCCTTTTTTTAGAGGCTCTGTTTGTTTTATATGCAGCTGGAAGCCACAGTGGACACCCCCACACCCCAACCACACACACACACACACACACACACACACACACACACACATTTCACAGATAAGACTTTCTCATTGTTGAAAGCCTACAAAAGGCAATGTGCACAGCGTTTCCCTCTTCCCTTTCCACGACCACCCAAATGGTTGTCTGTCTTAAACGGGTCAGCACACACACACACACACACACAGATATACGTGTGCACACACACACACAACACACATACCCTGGGTGTGGCGGCTAGCAGGAACTTGGGTGGCAGTGTAGGTTGGCAGGGTCGCAGCGTGGAGGTGGCAGAGTTTCGACTGTAGATCATCACGTCTGTGTGTCCCATCATGCCTGGTCTTAAGGCTGTGAACACCAGGTCCTGAAAACACACACACACACACGCACGCACGCACGCACGCACGCACGCACGCACGCACGCACGCACGCACGCACGCACACACACACACACACACACACACACACACACACACACACACACACACACACACACACACACACACACACACACACACACACACACACACTGTATGAAATTGCTAGTCATTTCAAAAAACATCACAACTGATGTTGCAGCTCCTGCTGAACGGATTCCTGCTTTGATTTGTGGCAAAGTGGGCAAAAGAAAAAAAGAGGTGCTACAAATAATAAACTGATAGAGGTTACTGAGTGCAGCGCTCATGTTTTTGTTTTTTTTAGACTACTCTAACAGCATATTTGAATTTTATTGGGTACAAGCCTGACATGTTTTTTAAAATGTGAGCTAAATGCTTCAAATGTTATGTCAAATCTATGATTATGCAGCTTATATGATTTCAGTTGTCACAGGATAAACAGCACGCCGGATCATGTCATCTTTTCTGCAAAGAACTTTTGGGGAAGACATACATTATACATAGATTTAGAGCAAAGACATGAATGAATAATTCATATATGTAACGCAAGAGTTATGCGTATGTTACTGTGTGACGCCACAAAAAATGGTGGATACACAGTGCCACCTAATGGCAGTTTATCAAATGATATCAGGTCATCTCCATGGGTTAGTAAGAATTCTTTTCTCTGCCTTATTGGATTTGATAGGTCAAAATATGTGTATTGCAGCATGCACCAGAGCAGATACTGGTTTCTGAAGCCAATGTGTAGCCAATAGGTTAAGAGTATTAAAGTGTTTAACACTGTAAACAAATAGGAAGATGTTAGAGCTCTCTGTGAGAGAAGAAAATTGATTTTCATGAATAAATTCTTCATAATTCAGACAAGACATAACGTTTAGAAACTACTGCATGTTGCCAGTTCAAAAGTGGTAACAGAGATAAAAGTGAGACACACATTCAATACATATTGTATGACATGATATTGAAGCCTCAAAAGCTATACAAGTAAAACATGTATTGAATCCCTCAACGGTAGCAGCAGGACAGCTGAAAGCAGTGGTAAGAACACTGTCGAGTCCACAGCCAGAGAGAGATGAGCCAAGCAGAGAGAAGATGCCAGCTACACGCAGCTTCAAAAAGAAAAATGAGGAGTTGAAAGAAGTAAACTGCGGGGGTGAGTCATTTTTTAGAAGCTTAGGTGGGAGTCTGGGGTCAGCATGGTCATACAGTATTAGCTCTCCAGGTGTCTGTAAGTTTTCTCGGTTCTTCTCATATTTGAACTTCTTATATTTTTCTGCTCTTTCATTCCTTAAGCCGCTCGGGGTTTGGAACCTAAGACGCTCGGCAGCTGCCTGACTCAGTGTGTCAAGGCCAAGAGAGGATGAGGTGGATGGAATTACCCCGACAGCATTTTCTCCTGAGTAGTTTCCACCCAACAAGTTAAGTGAAAATTGGTGGAGGATGGTAACGTGATACACATCTGCCAATTGGGTAACTGTTTAAGCTAAGAACAATGACTAAAACACAGTGGCTTTGCAGTGGATCTGCAGCTGTTCACATTTCTTTGAGGCGGTCTGTATATTTGAATTGGCATCTATGCTTTGTACTGTCTCTTCCTCACCAACGATTAGGTTTCCAACTTGCCAAATAATAAAAAAAAAAATTGGAGGAAATATGGGCTGTCTCAATGTAACCCTGAGGTTCTCCTTCTGCAGAATCCAACACATATGAAAGCATTTGAGTGCAGTTGAAACCAACTGTGGTTTGCTACATTTATCCTCTGAGATACTGAACTGACAAACATTACAGACTGCTAAGCTACAAGAATAGTTTGATGGAACAATATGCAACTTGTTTCCAAATCTCCCATAAACCAGCAGCAACACATTGGTGCCATTTAAGATCTACCATGTACCAAATCCACATCAACTCCAACCTCTGTTACGACCATCAGTGTCCTCAGAACCAGCTTCCCTGTAAGCAGTGTAGCCTCTGGTGCTGAAAAAACAGCAGTCAGCAAAACAGTTTCCATATCACACCAAAATAGGATTTAAATAGCTGTTTATTGGGCTCTAATGTGTATATAACATATAGACTAAAATAGTGTCAAAAACAGAAGGGCTTCCCCATTGATGTTACATTTTTGCAGAAATAGATGCACATCTGCTCTGGAAGACAAACTAAAAATGTTTCTATTGGTGTAGATTGGCCTTTAGTCCTATTTTTTTTTTAAGTCCTTTTTTCTACACGTCTGACAGTAGTAGTACAGAGAGATGCTGGACTGCACAGATCCTGGAGACATACAGAGAGAGGGAGAGGACAGTGTTACTGGATCACGGGGCTACAAAGGGATTGTGTTCCACACTGGAGCCCAGAGGAGGGAGAAGAAGCCTGGGGCAGAGAGCAAGCTGTGTGGCCAAACACTGACTGATGCTCTGGCGGAAAGATTTTAGCATCATCAGCAGCACGTGCCTTACTGCTGGGTTTCTCCTGTCTGTCATACACCCACATGCACTGCAGATGGCTACTCAGGGGTTTTTGTACATAGATTTTAGTATGATTTTAGAGTGTGCGTGTGTGTTGTATGTTTCTCACCTGTAGAACGGGGCTGGTGTTCGTGTTCAGGAAACTGGTGGGTCTGTTCGGCCACAGAATTAGGTCACTGCGAGACAGACACTTACTCCTGGGCTGTAACCTCCCGCTCTCCCCCCGCGAGTGTCTGGCTTCCTCCTGACCCTCTTCTTCAAGACCAAACAGGCGCTGATGGTGGAGCCGATATGCAGCTTTGAGGGACAGAAAAAGGGCTAACCATCTGTGAAAGAAAATAGCAGGAGGCAGGAGAGGAAAAGATAGAAATACTTTAAATAATTCTGCTATAACCATAACTGTTGTGTAAAGTTGGCCGCTATTTTATTATTTAACATGAATGAATGAAACTCAAAGCTTCAAGCCCACCTTACTAAGGTGCCTTGCAGCATGAGATTGGACATCTCAGCCGGTGACACGTCGATGAAGCGCAGGAAGGAGAAACAGCTTCCTTTGTCATCACCTGGAGAGGTAAAAACAGAAAATAGAACGAAGAATATGAAAACTAAGCAAAGAAACACAATAAGGACAAATGTGGAAATAACAAACAGGGAGAATAGGAAGGAATGACGGAAACATCAGAGGAGGAGGAGAAGAGAGGAACTGGGGTGAAGCTGAGGTTTGAAACTCCTGGTTCTCACCTTTTCTGTGAAAAAGAGACTGCTGGATGTGATTTGGAGAGAAGGGAGACAACAGCACTTGAAGTAATCTGAGGAGGAAGTAGAGACAGACAGAGTTACAGCACTAAACGTGAGTACAAGCAAAAGAGACTGAATTGTCCTGCGATTATTAAATTCCAGTCCGACCCACAACCTACTTCTCCGAGTATGAATAGCTTTAATCGGGATAATAGCTTGAATCAGCAAATGTGCACAAGAACAAAGATTTGCCCAGAAAAAGTAAATATTCAACAGTGTTTAACACAGCAATTTAAAATGTAAACCTAACCCTATTAAAAACAATGCTTGTAGAAACTTGGATAGACCTGTTTTCATTGGATTTCGAGCATACAGTGCTGCTCATAAGTTTAGGACACCCATTCTAAAGTTGACTAAAAAGAGGAATAAAAAAATCATCTTTTGGAAATTGATCTTAACGCCTTAATTTAAAAAAATAGGAAAAAGCCAACCTTTGAGAACACCAATTTTCTTTGTGAATGAATAATGTATCGTAAATAAATAAATGTTCTTCCTTAATATACAGGGTGCATAAGTAAGTACACCCCTATGTTAAACTCCCATAGAGGCAGGCAGATGTTTATTTTTAAAGTTATTTCATGGATCCAGGATACTATGCATCCTGATAAAGTTCCCTTGGCCTTTGGAATTAAAATAGCCCCACATCATCACATACCCTTCACCATACCTAGAGATTGGCATGGGGTACTTTCCATAAAATCATTTCTCAATGCAAATCAAACCAACTATTAGGCTAACTGAAATAAAACCATGCCAATCTCTAGGTATGGTGAAGGGTATGTGATGATGTGGGGCTATTTTAATTCCAAAGGCCAAGGGAACTTTATCAGGCATTAAGATCAATTTTTAGTCAACTTTAGCATGGGTTCCTAAACTCATGAGCGGCACTGTACTTGTCAGAAGTGTATCTGTGTGGAAGAACTTACTTGTTTTTGGCCTGGTTGTGTGCGTGGATGAGGCCATGCCGGTGGAGGAACTTAGACATGATGTAGGGCTTAAGGGACATGTGGAAAGGAGAGCGCGTCTCCTGGCGCTCAAACAAGTCAGGGTGGTTACACACCTAAACACAAGCAGACACAGTGTATTTAGAAAAGAAAATAAAAGGCACCAGCACTACTCAAAGACTGCCAATTCATTGTTTAGTTGTACATCTTAAATGGTATTCCCACTCATAAAATGTAACTCTATTATTACTTTTGGAACATCCTTCGGAAATCTGCTGTACAAAAAAAATAATCAGAGTTTTGATAAAATGATACTTTAAAAAGAGCCTCAAATTATTAGGATTAATAACAGCCATTAATCATCGGGACTGCTGCGTCTGACAAAACAACCCATACTCTTTATAGCCGTGATCATCTAGTTGTGCTTTATTCTATTTCTGCCCTGGAAGCCAAAAAAGGCCAGGCCGCAGCTCGTACCTTCCTGAACTGCATGACCAGGTTCATGAGGGAGGAGGTGGTGCTGTGGGACTGCTGGGCCGTGCCCATGGACGACTGCAGCAGATCCTCGATGGAGATCTTGTTCCTCAGAGCCTGGTAGAGCAACCTCTGCCGGGACGTCAGCTGGCAGTAGGTCAGGATCTCAATCTGGAGACGGAGAGTGTGTAAAAAAAACAAACAAAAAAAACACAGACTAAGCTATTAAAACTGTGCTACTAAAGCACCATCATTACTACTACCTTGCTGATGATTCATTTCTTCAAAACTGAATGATAAAATAAATGATTTTATTGGGCCAATGACACTGTAAACTGTCTCTGTTTTGTTTTTTTATTGTTTAGTTTCGGTCTTTAGGATTGAGGACGGAATTATTTTAGGATGAAATGAAACAAAAAGGAAGGGTGTGTAACATGACAACAGTATATAATATAATACGATATACGATGTTTTTTAACCAAATACATTGATGTCGATATTGCGGCAATATTGTAGGGTTGACTATTGGTGCTTTCACAAAATATTAACACAATGAGAGTTTTGATAAATAATCACCAATAATGTGGATACAATGACTAAGTAGTGAAAGGCAAATAATTAAACAGCTAGTAAGTCCGATAAGTCCAGAAAATGACATCACTTTACTGTAATGCAGCCTTTAAAACCAGGAAAAGACACCACTTGTGTCATATTACAATGTCCAAAATCTGAGACGATTGCTAGCCTCATATATCGATGTCGATATAATATCGATATATTGCCCAGCCCTGGACAACAGTGAATGAAAAATGTTGTTCTTTGGACCTGGTTAGTAAAAAGATTGATTTACAAAGTAATGCTTGGCTACATATATAACATGAGGCAACAGTGAAGACAAATGATTCAGCGTTACTGCTTTGTTATCCCTCCACTGAAGACACAGTATTCTCACAAACACAAATCTCTGGTTTTATCTAGTGTCACGCTTTGATGAAAGCAATGAAATTGAACATCAACAAACTGTAAAATCCCAGCCATGAACCACGAGGGAACTTCGCCGGTTACTACTGGCTTCAGAGTGCTGACAAAGCGGGAGAAAGCAACAAGTGGAGAATAAAAGGAAGTGGGCTGGCAGGACTGCATGCGGGTGCGAAGGAAAGCGAAAAAGGCCGATGCGGGGGAGCGGTGAACTCTGCCATTCTTCTGACACCGTGTATCGAGACTCCCGCAGCGTGTGAGTGAGTATGTGTCTTGTGTTACAGCAAAAGACTCCGAGTCCAACATCTGTCAAGAGGATCTGCCAGCACAAGCTTATTACAACACGTTTCTGTGTCAATGAGGTGTACGAGGAGTCGGATGGAGGAAGAGGGCAGGTTTAATCAGGAGAGGAAAGAAGTAGGGGCTACATAGTATTGACAGAATATAATATTATATCATCTTGTCCAATCATACGCCAGAATCTTCATGGAAAACCTGAATCCGTTTTAGATTACACCGTGTGGAAAACCTTTCCCTCAAAATATGGTAAATACAGTTTTTGTCATTTAAAAACTGAGACTTGCTATTGCATTAATGTCCAATTGTCCAAATAAATGCGCAGCTCTGGACAAAAGGCTTGGTTCAGTAAACACAGAGAAGAAAGTTGGCTCATCTACCTTGTCCGAGAGCTCGTTTTCCACATCCTTCTTGATTCTGCGCAGCATGAAAGGCTTGAGGATCATGTGCAGTCTGGAAAGTTGGTCTGGAACACAAACATCACACAATCGTGTTTAGCTACAGAACATATCACACGCAACACTGAACAAAGATAAAAGTTCAATGTGGGCACACAAACAACAGAATATCCGTACAAATCAGCTGAAAAATATCTTGTGTCGGTAGCCGGAAAATAGGAAAAACAAACGAGGAAAAATGTTTCTCAGAGCCAAGAGTTTGTACTCACTCTCGTCAATGGCAGACTTGTTTTCAGCGTGGCTCTCGATGTCCTTGGAGAACCACTCGTTAAACTCTTCATGGGAATCGAACAATGTAGGCATGATGAAGTGCAACAGGGCCCACAGCTGAGAGACAGTAATAACACACAGCCGTCAACACCTCTGTCTTGCTCACACCGACTCGCATAAACACACACACACACACACGTTTCAATATCTTTGTGGGGACCCGTCATTGACATAATGCATTCCTTAGCCCCTTACCCTAACCTTAACCATCACAACTAAATGCCTAACCTTAACCCTTACCCTCATCCTAACCATAACCTAATTCTAATCCTAATTCTAAAACCAAGTCTTAACCCTCAAACAGCCCTTTAACCTTGTGGGGTCCAGCATTTTGGGCCCACAAGGCTGTGCAGACCCCACATGTATACTGTATTCCCCGGTTTTTGGGCCCCACGAATATAGTAAAACAAACACACACACACACACACACACACACACACACACACACACACACACACACACACACACACACACACACACACACACACACACACACACACACACACACACACACACACACACACACACACACACACACACACACACACACCTCAGCCATCGTGTTCTGGATGGGCGTCCCGGTGAGCAGCAGTCTGTTTCGACACTGGAACTGCAGAAGGATTTTCCACCGAACACTGAAAACACAGAGGGAAACAGTACTGTAATCACACCAATTACTCAAAACTGTGGGACACCATTTGTATGCGACTGTATGTTTCTCATTTCAAGATTTAAACTTTTTCAAAACATTTTGTGACTAGGTTTGTAGATTTTGGCCAGTGTCCAATAGTAGCCATGAAATGATGCATACTTTATGTAGTTGTACAGATGAACAACTACATTTTTACACAGGTTTTCAGACTTTTCGTTGATTTTCTAAACGTTTTTAAAAGAACCATTTCGCAGCTCTGCATGTTGAGGCCAGTGTATTACAAATTGCACGTCAAACCTAATTAAAGGAACCCATGTTAGCACTGAATAAAAATCAACTCGCAGAGACTTGAAACTCACCATTATATTATATATCACTTAGTTTTTTGTGTAGTTAGTAAAGCTGTACAAAAATAAGTCAATCTGCTGAAACTAGCGGTTGAATCAGGGAAAGGTAAAAAATGCAACTTTCAGCTGAAAGCTGTGAGAAACTTTGGAAAACATATTTTAAATGTATATTTGACTCTATTTATGTGAGTGTGCTGAAACACCAGTATGGTCCTCTAAACCCAATCATTGAAATGATCAACTATAATAAATCAAGTATTGGGTATCAACACATGCCATGTGTTCAATGATGATACAGCAAGCATGTTCATCTTTTACCTGGTGCTGCTCTTCAGTGCCTGGGCCTCATCCAGAACCATGTACTGCCACTTGACCCTCTGAAAGTACTTGACGTCCTGGACCACCAGCTGGTAGCTTGTGATCACCACATGGAACGGTGCATTTTGCGTGTAAAGGGTTTTCTATTCAAACATAGACAAAACATAGATACAGACAGAGTTATAGACTAGAAGAAGAAAACAAGAATATGATTTATTGAGCCAACAGTACAACAAAGCATTTCATTAGTATCGTATCTTCACAACACTGGGGGCCAGATGTACGTACATTTGTGAATGTAGCGTTATCAGCGCCATGGCCAACCTGCAGAAAGCGCACGCTGTGATACTTCAGCTTACGTTGTATTTACCAAACCTGCAGTTCCTCGGGTAATCAGCGCCTTTCTCCGCCCACTATACCGTAAATTGTGCTGTAGCAAAGCGTTAAGTACTGGTGCTATGATACGGCTGAGTGCAGACTGCGATATTCCCACTGCTGATGCTATGACTCTTTGAAATGATCCTGATGCCAATATTTGTAATGTAACGAGGAGTTTAACAACTGCTGGAATGGAATGTGAACGCTGAGTCGGAGATTCAATGTCATCTTTGATTTCTTCCAGTAACGGTAATATTGCATGGCTGCTTAATCTGTAACGCTTAATGATTTAGTGTTCACTCAACTGAAAAAGTGTGAGCCTTGTGGCAAAAACCTTTTCAGCTCGTCTCCTTGTCCTATATCTTCGTCTTGCTTGGATTACTGCTGCCATTTCACCAGGAGGCATATGCGAGGAAACCTGCTTCCAGGTTTACATCTGCTTTTAAGAGGCGGAGAATTTTCACCGCAAAATAGAGGCGCACTTTCATGGCCGTTTTTTGTACCGCGGAATACATAATTAGGCACACTTTACGCTTCCCCTCCCATCTCTTTATGGGAAACTCCCACTTTCCCCTTGACCCTCCCGCGAAAATATATGCATGACACGGAAAAGCGCAATTTGCTGCTCTGTCCCGCGACAGGCAGTCTGCCCTTTTACCTCAGTGCGGCCCGTTTGTACATACCTCGCCATGCTGTTACGCGCACGTTGCGAAACAAATACACCTGAAGTGGGCGCAAAAGCGTTAGTACATCTGGTCCTGGGTGTTCATAATCATCAGCATTGTCTTCTCTTCCTTACCTGGCTCCAAAATTTCCGAATCACCTTGCGATCGTGTGGATTCCCCCAGTATGGCAACACCTAACGGACAAATCAGTGAGGTTAAAACAAGAACAAACAATGACTCAGCTCTGTCAAGAAACTCACCCAACCTATATCCAAACTGAGCTTTTCCTAAACGCTTACTTTTACATGGAGCAATGTAATGAAAACAGAGCTACGCTGATGTTCCCAAGGGAAACATTTAGGCATAGCAACATGTATGAATCACAGCTTCTGTTGTTGAGTTGATAATAAAATGTGATGTGAAAAGATTTAACCATCATTACATCACTCAACGCACACTGGCATTCCATTGTTTTTAGTCAGTCTTGCTTTGAGTTTTCAGGAAGCTTATCTTCAAATGGTGTAATAGGGTCTTTTCACACCTCATTAGCAAAACAGACTGGAATTGATTTATTTTCAAACTGTGCGTGTGCGTGTGCGTGTGTGTGTGTGTAAGCATAGCCGACATATTCATTCATTCACAGCCTGTCAAAGGCCTGTTAAGACGTGCAAAAAGTTTTTACAAGTGCGGCCTCTCAACAGTCAAAATGTTAACAGCTTTGGAGTCCTAACATAGGCAATGCTACCAATGTTTTGGTACAACACTGCCCCCTGATGGATAGTTCTAGACATGCTTGCAGCTTTGAGTCCTTTATCCTCGTCAGTTCTCAGATGTCGTTGATGTTGACAGACTTTTTAACAAGAGCAATGCAGCACCGGGTTCATTAGAGGAGTGAAAACCACTAAAATAGGGAGAGAAATAAGGAAGCCAAGATTCCTGCAGACATGTTGTTGTTGTTTTTTGCAGGTTTTCCGCTGCCGCGCTCACTCAGCAGCATCAAGGATTCTCACCTTGAATTTGGGCACAAAGCGGGTGAACTCCTGATGCCAGTTGTTGAGTGTGGATGCAGGAGAGATGATCAGGAACGGACCCCAGATGTTGTCTCTCTGTGCAGGAACAAGAAAAGAGAATACGTCGTCAGCCACCCCAACAGGTGGTGTTTTTTATGTGTGAGCGAGCACCCGATAACAGGAAGCCCTGGAGGAACACGGCGTGCATCTTCCTGTCAACGATAGCTCGACTCTGAAAAGCACACATTTCCCCTAAATTCCACTTTTTCTGCTTTTGGTGCTCTGAAACTTAACGATCTAAAGAGGTGGCAAATCAGCTGTTCCACAACAATGATATAAAGAAATGTGAGTCATTGAGTGAAATGCACAGCCAGTAACCAGGGACTCTTTAAAGGATGCAGGTGCACAAAATAGCTGGATGTTAGATGTTTTCATAAGTCTATAAAAACAGCCGAGACAATTGAATATTCCACAAAGTTTTTTGGAAGTGTGTGATGAATGAAAGCCTTTGGCCTGGTACTCTGGCTCACCTCTGCTAAGTGTGCCAACAGGGCGATACTCTGGACTGTCTTCCCCAGCCCCATCTCATCTGCCAGGATTCCATTGATTCCCTGCAGAGAGAGGAAAACAAAGGAGAAAATAAATCATTCAATGTCATTCAATGTGTATAAATAAGCACATCATAATAAGGAATCATGTGAATGCCAAAAAAAAACATCAGAGACTGTAAAAAAAAAGAAGAAAAAAAAGTTTTAATTGATTCATAAACTAAAGCATCCATTCACAACATCTGCTGGCCAAAGAGGACACTGCAACTGATTTATTATGTAGGTGGTTTCACAATTCAATTACAGGTTATTCTAATGCCGTATTATAAGTATACCCTTACGAAAGCATTACCACTGAGCTCTTTTAGCAATCCATACCTCTAGCCACAAAATGACAACATGACGAATGATAACATCGCAATAGATCAAAAACAAACAAATCCAGACAGGTCTCGAATGTCAAAGACAGATGTGGTTACCTGTTCATAGAGGTTGGCCAGCCAGTTCATGCCCTTGAGTTGGTAACCCTTGAGTTTGCCGTTGAAGATAGTGGGCTGAGGAATGTCTTCACCTGCATGGATAGACGGGTTAGAGAGGCTGTAGCTCTCTCCAAACCCAGAGCCGGCGCCTGAGGATGAGCCCACTGCTGAGTGGAGCGACGCACAGCGACTGTCCTTAGCCTCCTCATCAAACATTCGCGTCTACAGGGTAAACAGTTGGAGATTAGCACAGTACAGACAGGGTAGCGTGTGTGTCTGTGTCAGTGTGTGTGTGTGTGTGTGTGTGTGTGTGTGTGTGTGTGTGTGTGCATCAACGTACTCTCTCTTGATGAATCTGGTAGGCTTCTTTGGCATTCCTCAAGGCCTGGGACTTGTAGTAATCGCTATCTGAAATCGCACACAATCAACTTGTGTATTAAACAAAAGAATCAAATTCAAACCCACATTTCTTGCCTATAAACAATGGCATATTACTCACGTCTAAAACTATTTTACAAAGAAATACCATGTATTTTCTGACTAAGCAGACAATTAATTGTAGAATATCGTCATTAGTCAACAGCAGATTGTAATTTGTAGTGATAAGTGATCTGCTGGTTGACATACAAAGGCCCCTAAATAACCATATATATATATACATACACACACACACACACACACACACACACACACACACTGTGGGGAGGGAAACACGTGAAATATAATCTACAGAGAGAAAATAAGCTGAGGTGGTAATAAATATATTGATAACTGGCCCATTTGCCATTTAATGACTGATATTGACACATGTCTGGTTACTTAGTAAGATATAAACATGTCCACCATCAATATTGAGTTTCAGTTACTAACTGACTCTGCTCCAAACACTAAAATTTGACTGAGCTGTTCGTACCATAGTCCTCCTGTCCCATGTTGACCATTACACCGCCTCCAATGTCAATCTGTCTGTGTGCCCCAGTGTCTTCCAGCTTGCTCAGAATTTCCTCCTGAGACGTACCTCCTTCTGGACCCCCCCCGCTGGCTTTACCGCCCATGAAATGAGCATACAGCTCTGTCTGGGTGATGAGGAAATTCAGTTTACGCTGCTGACGCTTGGCCTGCGAGAGACAGAGAAAAAAAAATTGTTCAACATATTCTAAATCTTTACAATTTAAAACTTGTTTTTTTCATGTTTTCAAAACTTATATCGATGCAAATATTGCCATAAAAACAATATCATTAGCTGTAGATAGCAAAAGCCAAACGAGACTAAAGACAACAATTTCCATTCCACCTACTTCTCTCATCTCTTCGTCCAGTTTACGTTGCTCCAGGGCCTCCTTCTCTGCCCTCTTCCTGTGCTCCTTCTCCACTTTGTCATATTTCTTCCAGTAAAGCATCATCTCCTTGGTGAGGCGGCGAGCCCGGGGTAACGTCTCCTTACAGTTCTTCTGCGCCTGGATGGCTGCACGTCGAACCTCTCTCATGCACTGATGAGCCAACTGGGACAAACAGAACGGAGGTTCAATGCTGTACTTAATCTACAATTTACCTTCAAAAGTTCGGTTTAACAACAATAATGTGTTCACTTTACTTACCTTTTTTTTAATTATTATTTTTTTCCATATTAACCCTCTGAGGTCTACGGGCATTTTTACATATCTTCTTGAATTCACCTTTTAAGGGTCTTTGCATATAACCTGATACCAATGTGTTTCTTATCAAAATGTCCAGAACAAACTCAGCTTTCTGTCCAGTTATGCCCAAATTTGTTCCAGAGCAATGTATAAAGAGATAATAAACATCAACATCATTTGTTGAAATTTGTCAGTTGTGAAATCATACCTACACTCAATTGTGTTGGTGTTTGAAATGAGTTTACAAAAGTCTTGGGTTTACAAAAGTAGTAAATAAATGTCTAAAATGAAATTTTGTAATATCGCATTTTGAGTAGGAGTGTTGTCAAACATCGCTTGGACTCGCCGGTAGAGCTGCAAAGATTAATCGATTAATCGATTAGTTTAAATTAATCGCCAACTGTTTTGATAATGGATTAGTTGGTTTGAGTAATTTTTTAAAGGTCCCATGGCATGAAAATTTCACTTGATGAGGTCTTTTTTAACATTAATATGAGTTCCCCCAGCCTGCCTATGGTCCCCCAGTGGCTAGAAATGGCGATAGGTGTAAACCGAGCCCTGGGTATCCTGCTCTGCCTTTGAGAAAATGAAAGCTCAGATGGGCCGATCTGGAATCTGCTCTTTATGAGGTCATAAGGAGGAAGGTTACCTCCCCTTTCTCTGCTTTGCCCACCCAGAGAATTTGGTCTGCCCATGAGAAAGAGAGAGACATCATGGCTTACAAACAAGCAAAGTGGCAGTTGGTCAAGGCCACACCCCCACCCTCCACCTTGCCCCCCCTCTCTCCTCCTCAATAGCATTTAAAGCTACAGACACAGAAATGGCACATAGTAAGTAAAGCTCATTGTGGGACTGGCTCTAGTGGCTGTAATTCAGCACCAAGGCTGAATTTCGGTAAAGAGACTTCAGATACAGTATTAGGGGACCACTAAGGCCTATATAAAAGCATCCAAAAAGCAGCATGTCATAGGACCTTTAAGACAAAAGTAAAAATTCTTTGATTCCAGCTTCTTAAATGTGAATATTTTCTAGTTTCTTTTCTCCTCTGTGACAGTACTGTAAACTGAATATCTTTGAGTTGTGGACAAAACAAGACATTTGAGGACGTCATCTTGGGCTTTTGGGGAAACACTGATCCACATTTTTCACCATTTTCTGACATTTTATAGACCAAACAACTAAGTGATTAATCGAGGAAATAATGAACAGAATAATCGACTATGAAAATAATCGTTAGTTGCAACCCTACTCGCCGGTGTGTCTTTTGTCCTCAGCGGGTTAAGAAATTATATAAAATAGTATACTAGTAACACTGGAATTACAAAGCATGTAGAAACATAACATGAAAAGGGGGTAGGGGTGGGGGTGGTATCAGTTTGTAAGATATAGTTGACTGATAACATGTTACATTCAGGTCAGAGGATACATTGAAACAACTTCTTACCTTTTTAGTATTGGTCAATACTAAGTTCTTAGCAGAGGTCTTCTGCTTGAAAGACTGTGAAATAGGTATAACAGGATAATTAGGACCATTTCAAATGGTGCTGAATATTTCACCAAAAAACAGAAAGTTTGTAAGCATCAATTTTGGACCATCGTTTTTATCAGTGTCGTGCATACAAACCTTGGGAATCTCCTTTTTAGAGATGGTGAGCCAGACCTTACGCCGCCGTGCATTCAGCTGCTCAGTAGTGAGATGTTTCTTCTTCACTACGGGCAGCGGAGCATCATGGGAGAACTTTGCGAAGATCTTGGTGATATAAGGACGCCCATCATCCAGAAACTCTCCCTCTCCCCGTTTCTTCTTTTTCTTCACCTTTTTCAATTTGGCTAAAAAATGAAAAGAAAAGAAAAAAAGCATGTGAATGATCAATATGAAAACTTTTCAACTATTCCAATAACTATTTAAGTTGTTTTCCTCCTTGGGGCATTTATCACCAATCTGGCAGATGTCAGAGATTTATTTTTGTTGTTGTTGTCTTTACCCTTGAATTTCTTCTCATCTTTGATTTTCTTCTTCTTCGGCCCCAGTAGGTGGCGCTGTTGCTCATAGAAGGGGTCATGAGTAGAGAGGAGTCCAGTGCTGTAGTACTGATATTGGTGAAGCTGCAGGACAAATATACACAAATGAAAAAAATACAGTGATGTCACCACAAAAAACATTATGTCAGAGATATTCTTAATATTACCAGGTTTGTTTGTTTGTTTGTTTGTTTGTTTGTTTGTGTTTGTGTGTGTGTGTGTGTGTGTGTGTGTGTGTGTGTGTGTGTGTGTGTGTGTGCGCGTTTGTACCTCCCGGTCAGAGTGGAACTTGCTCTGATGCTGCCTGGTGTAGCGATGAAGCCTGAGCATGTCATGCAGCTCCTCCCGAGATAAACTGAAGTCAGAGTCATCTGAGTCTGTGTCCGAGTCTGTGGTATCGTCACTCAACAGGATGCTCTGCAGGTGACAGAGGGGGGAACATGGTTAAAGGATGCTGAGGGTGTGCGTATGTATATACTGTATAGATATGTAGTGTGTAAGAAAGAAGATGAACATAGCAGTGAAAAGTTCTGAACAAGTAGTGAAATACCTTAAGCCATTTTCTGTTCTTCTTCAGCTTGGAGAAATTGTAGAGGCTAGCTTTATCTGCCTTTTGGTCTGCTGAGTTCACGGGGGGGGGGGGGGGCAAAAAAACATCACAATATAGATGTGCATGAACTATATCTTCCACTGGTGTCACAGCTAAATGACACCAGTGAGGCTGTGTAGTAACAGGTGTGTAACATAAATATTAGTGTTGCTGTATGTATCTTACCTTTACCCTGCAGCAGAATTCCATTGAGGGGCTTTCCCTCTGACAAGCAGTCCTCTTGCTCACATGGCTCACTCTTAACGGTCAAAGCTGTATGCTGAGTGGCGGAGGGGTCCATGGATAGCCCTGTCCCCAATGCACCATCGCTGTCATCACTGTCATCACTAGAACATAAGAAGTATGTAGCTGTAAGCCAACTCACTGCATCCTATATATCTCAAATCATCTGTTGGGATATCCATAACGGGAACATTGGGGGGAGAACATTAGGTACTAATGACCTGATCTAACTGGATGGTCTACAGATAGAATGGAAAATCGCTACAATGCACACAGTGTTTTTGAATTCATTTGGCTGCAGTTGGTTCAGCTTGCAACTCCATTCCAACAAAATTGCATTTATAGAACTAATCTCTACATCCATGCATGAGCCATCTTCAAACTGCAGCACCGACAGAAACTGATCCGAGAATGTTCTCAGGAACAAACCCGAGTCTAAAAGTGATGAGTGTGTTACCCACCCGGAACTTTGCCTGTACCTTGTGGTTATGTCTCCGTTGAAGATGGCAGCAGTCTGGCGCAGGAAGCTGTCCAACCTCAGGGATCTTTCCAAGCGCTGCAGGTAGAGAGGTTTGGCCAGGCCAGAGCTCCCTGATGCCCCAGCCTCCAGTCGGCCACCCTGCCCTGACGCCATGCAGCACAAACACCTCTGCCCAGCAGGGCAGCAACTTTTACTAAAGGGAGAGAAGCAGAGAGAAGATAAAACGAAAGGGATGGGCAGATGGCTCAAGGTCAGAATGAGCAGCACAGGACACTGTCTACTACAGTATGGGATGAGTAATGCTCTGCTGTTTTATTTCATTTATCTAGCAAGAACTGGAGGTAGTTAGGATTTATAAATTGTTTACGAGAGGTTCATAAGATGTTGCTTAGTTTTGCTTTTATTTTCCCAATCCAGATTTTCCCAGATAGTCTGAAAACTCATTTCCTTCTAGCCTGGTTCCACACCGCTCAATCACTGCCTACATCTCAAACTTTGTCATGGTCCTTTACTTTAAATATCAGACTACTCTCAATTAATGGCGGGGCACGCAGTATGGTACTAGCAGATAGTTAATTGAGCAAAAGTGGACCTACCTTTTCAGTAAGGAAAGCCATTGTTCTTGATTCCAAGATTAATGATCAATGATGGAAATCCCACCTACAAAACGAAAAGCCCACAGTAACACACTGATATCCACATGACAATAATGAAGTGTTTTTATGGGCTGATGGTGCTGATGGTGCTCTTTCACATGTTGTGTTCTGTGCAATAGTGACAATGTGAATGCTCATGATTTTCAAGGAACGATAAAATATTGTTTACAAATGTCTAAAAAATAAATAAAAATAAAGGAAACAGCAGCTCCTGCAACATTAGTATGTATTTAAACTGTACATGATTAGCTATCATGTTTATAATGTAACTTCTTAACTGAAGAAATGCACTGGCTGTTAGAGTTGTTTTCCTCTTTATATAACATACAAGGCCATTATATTGCATACTATGTTCATATCAGTCCATTCAGTTCATTAAAGGGTCAGACTGAATACGTTTGATTTCACCAATTCCGCTATAAATGTGACTTAGCCAAGTATTACCACATTGTCGGAGTTATCATTTCATTTCTGTGTGTGCAAGTGATTGTTCTGACAGTGACGATTGTGTGGTAACGTTAAACCTGTCCTCTGTAATTACTACTCATTACCTATTCACTTCACTTTCTGAGGCAACTTCGCAGTCTCGCGTGTGAGAGGATGACAAGAACTAAAGCCAAGCAAGAATGTGGTCCTCTTTTTTTAAATGAAGAAAAACTGAGAGCTGTGTTATTATAAATAATATGTATCTTATTTTGCTATCCCGTGGTTATATTATTATTAGCCAGCTAGCAAATCCAAGCTAGCGTTAGCCAGGGTTGCTAGCTAACCTTGGCTGAATTGTAGCTTGCAGGCTAACGACCGTTAGCTGCCTTGCTGTGTAAGCACAAGCAGCATTGCTTCCGATCAATGATAGTAAAGGGTCAAGGTGCTTGTATACACGCACACTGACAACTTAGGGGTTTAGGTAGCTAACGTAAAGCCACACCATATATTAGCACTGGTAGCTAGTTGTTTTCCTAAACATCTAACGTTAACCTTTCCGACTGCCTCTATGCTATCTCTTTCCTAATGTAACGTTAGCTTTTCATTATAAGCTGATCAAACACCATTAATATGAAGTATTCAAATCGGCTCTGTCTCTTTAAGACCACCACCTCCCTGCTGCCTTAACAATGTATTAAGATCTGATATTGGTTTAATAGCATTTTTTAAACAGGCTAGTGGCGATGCGGAGACAGCAAGGCCCGTCGCCCGCGCCTCCCGTACCCTTATTGCGGACACGAGCGGAGACTCGGTTGCCTGGTGAACGAATGATCCCCATGTTTTAATTCTTTCTCCCTCCCGGCCATCTTCCCCCATTGCTCCTTCGCCATAACAACCACTATGGAGTCTCTCACCTCGGCCCCGTGTCCCCCTTTTCGTCTCTCTCTTCGCTGCTGCCGACTCACGGTTCTCTGACTCCAAAATGGCGGTTTGAGGCGCCGAGCGAGTCTGTGAGCTTTGAGTCGGCAGCAACAGCAGAGAGGCGGCCACTTTCTGTTACTGAGAGAGCAGAGACACGACGCCATGGCGAGGGTACAGCAAGGAGCAGGCATTTTAATCAATCGCAGAGAGAGGGACGCTCGCTCGTCGATGTCTCAGAGGATATAACTGTGCAAAGAAACCCCAGCGGTATCTTTTACTAATTTTGTAAGGCACACGTCCACCGTGTATATCGTTTTAGGCCGTATATGCACAACTAATACAAACGCATCGACTAAATTCCGATGTCGATTAACAGCGTCTGCTCACTGCGAAGATTACCGAGCGACGTCTGACGTCATCAGACGGGAACTCCGTTTTAGGTATGGCGAGGCAGTTGGGATACCCAGAGTAAATGTGACTATAACTATAAAAAATATATATATATTCTGATGTCAAGCGTTGAAAGAGAACTCTAGGATTATTTCAAAATAACATACTTATTTTTATGTATAAACGTATGAACGTTTATTGTCACTTATAATGGTAATGATTATGTGATACACACAAAACGTTCATCATGGGTCTGGTTTGGATCCAAACAATGCTTGCTGTCACATTGGCCTTAACTCAAATCTTCCTGTTAAACCACAGCTTACATATTTTTCTTTTACGCAGCGTACGTATGATCTTGTTCGTGTCCTGCTTCAGGTCCCCAGTGTGCTGTGTATTGTACTGCTCATGGAGCAGTAGATGCCATTCCGAGGAATTGTGATAAAGGGTATGGATTTCTCTCAGTCCAGCTGATTGTTAAAATGATTTGTTAAATATTTATTACATTTCAAACAAAAAGAACAATCAGTATATCCTTGCTGACAAGCTTTAATGTGGCACAATTCAATTGCAAAACTGTTAATATATGAAATAACAGTTAACAGATAAGCTGCCCCCACGTTAACTGTAATATGAACACAGAGTTGAGTGGAGTGATTGAACTGAGCTAAAGAGACACAGACAGATTATGTTTCCAGTAGACAAAACAAGAGCATAACCTAGATGAATAGTGCAGTTATATCTGATTCTAGCTTTTGAACTCTTTTCTGCCATTATAATCAGAGGTTCAGGCTAGGGCTGCACAATATGTTGTTTTTTTAATCGTCATCGCAATATCAACTAGCGAAATATACACATCGCGAAAGGCTGCAACATATCGCGATAGACACGAGATTTTTTTGCGTTAGTTGAAAGAAAATATCAGTACAAAATTGCAAATTAAAATGTAACATTTTTTTTTTAAGTGGTGCCTTTTATGTTCAATTCAATGTTCAATAAAAGAATGTTAGAAATGATTTCCTTTTATTTGTTTTAAATTTAACGAGCAGTTTGTTGTATTTTAGCAGAATACTGAAAGCAGCAGAACTGAGTACACTTTAATATCTGTTTATTTATCGCATGTAATATCGTTATCGCGATATTCAACAACGTTATCGCATATTTTCCTCATATTGAGCAGCCCTAGTTCAGGCACATTGTATGCACTGTAATACCCTGCCAATATTTTACATCACCACATCATCTTACATCATTGCCCACAATGTCCACCTTTCACTAGACGTTCCCATACAAAGTGCAAAGGTCTTTAACTCTGCTTCAAATACTGCCAACAAAAAAGGGTATTCTGTAGAGAGCAACTGAAGCTCATACATTTTTCAAAGTAGGCACTACCAACAGGTAATCAGGAGAATGTATGTATCCACTGAATGGGTCAGTCCTACGGATGGTGCCGTTTTCATTGACATACAGTGTAAGATGATGGGCTCATCTGGTGTCTTTTCACATTGAGAGGCCTCATTCATAGCCAGCTGGATTTTTCCTCCTCAAATTTCTGTGGATCAATGAAAGGCTTGTCGATGGACTTGATCATCAGTTCGCCGCAGTACACGCATTCAGACGCAATGATGTCATCCATGTCTGATTTTATCTGCTCGCGGCTTGTGCCTGCATTGCCCTTTCCCAGGCTGGAAGTGTCTCCTTCGTCCTTGGGTGCCGGGCGGTGGCGTGACTTGGACGATTGCGTGGTCGCGGCCAGCTTTTTCTGCAGCTCCTCCAGACGACTCTGCTTATAGACCGTCAGGTGAGGGGTCACCTCCTAGAAGGTAGAAGAAATAAAAAGGGACACATGGGAATTATTACTACACAAACATAGTTTAGGTATCTTTAAAATGTATAATTTGTGGTAAGTTTCAAACATGATACTAATGTGATTGTTACTAAACTGAGAGAACATAGTGACATTGAAAAAACAGTATGGAAGCAGCTTGGGGAGTTACCTGGAACAGGCAGTCATAGTGGAACATGTGTCCACATAGGAACAGATAGAAGGGCCTGTTGAGCAAAGGGAAGTCACAAGAAGCACACTTTTCTTGGGAATCCACTACGCCATATTTGTTCCTCATTTCCTGGATGTCTTCTCTGATGCGTTTAGCGCTCTCCGTGGCCTCTTCCATTTCCTGCTTCAGCTCCTCGATGTGCTGATTGTACTCCTCCAGGGAGCTGCAGATGGCCTCCTGAGAAACCAGAATGCACAGAGGATAAAGTACAAAGATTTGAAGAAATGTACTATATTTTGTGTTTGTATGTTAACCATACATTGAGCATACTTTCATCCATTGTAGGTGACACCCAGGTTGTCAATGAAATGGAGAAAAAAAAAAAAACTAGAAGCCGCACCAATGTGACGTCAAAATGACGTAGATCTCGCTGGCGCGCGAGGATTTATAGCACGTGACCAGAGGTTGTGCACCACTTTATTTTTCTCAGCGGCGCGCGACAAAGCGGAAACAGGAAGCCTGAACGAGCTCGAGGGCAACCGGATGCCAGGACTCTCAGAGCGACTGCAAGTCTCTCTTGTAAACTTACTGGGTGAAGAGGAGTTCTTTTATGGTGAATGAAAGGCTTGATACGACGAAGTAGGTCATCGAATCAAATCGAAGCATTGACGACAATGCTGCTGCCAGTTCTGCCGTTGTTTACCTTTTTCTTCTTCTTCTAGTCCGTAGAAATAGCAAAGTCGGTAGCCTTTCCTCATTAGCGCCACCTCTGTTCAGGAGAAGACTGCAACTAGTGATGGGAGCACCACGCGTGAGTATAAACAGTTACGGCGCTCTCGTGACGTCACATTTGCGCGCACCAGCTCGGCTGCAGCTACTGAAAAAAAGGCCTTTATTGTATTATTTATTTGATGATGTGTATTTCTTATTAATACTAAAAAAGAGAAAGGAAATATTTTGTTGCAGACCTTAAAATGGTCAATGGTGACAAAGTCTGGGAAGAAGGGCAGGATGTCTTCGATCTTGAGCAGGTTGCAGCTGGACAGACAGTTCATGGCTTTCTTCACATCTTTTTCCTCCTGCACCACATGCCGGGCGATCTTCAGCCAAAGCTTTTTCCTCAGCTCCTCGTCATCTTCAGGAAGGTCCGCACATGACTTGGCCAAGTCTACATCTACCTACGGACCATCAATACAGTGCAAGTCAGTGGCATTTTGTCAAATTCTGTCAAAGATTGATGATGACAGGATTTTTTTGGACAATAATCTGGTGAAACATTTATACACAATTATAAAAATACAGATTCCACACAGTGGCTGGACGATTTAGATAATATGTTTTGGGTGGTGATGGGGCAGTGGATATGACACATGCCTTTGTTGCGGGACATCTGAGTTCGATTCCCACTGCAATACATCAACCAATGTGTCCCTGAGCAAGACAGTTAACCACTAGTTGCTCCAGAGGAGTGCAACCTCTGACATATATAGCAATTGTAAGTCGCTTTGGATAAAAGTGTTGGCTAAATGACATGTAATGTTTTGTGACTGAATAGTATTTATTTACATGCAATGCTTACTTGTAAAGCAAGATCCACTGCCTCCTCATACAGTTCCATGATCCTATAAACCAGGACACAGGCCCGGAGGTAGCCATTTTCTGCACACAGCCTGAGGGCGTACTTCAAGTCATAGTGGATCTCTGAGGCGTGTGTACCTGCCTGCTCCAGATACCAGAGCAGAGAGTCCGGCTTGTACTTGGCATAGAGCGACAGCAGGTAATTATGGATGGCCTCCTCTGTCACGGTCAGCTCGTACACACAGAACTCCATGTAGCGGATGGTTTCACTGATCTGCTGGGTGCTGCCCATCTGGCTGTAGTTCATCAGAGCTGGGATGAGCTTCTTCGGGTCCAGCCGCTTGCCCATCTGAATCCACGCATCGACCACTTTTTTGGGAATGTGCTGCATGAGGACGGGAGAGAACTTGTAAAAAAGCTTTTCATCACAGTGCTTGGAAAGCACGTCCAGGGCAGCGCTGTAATCGTCATGTTGGCAGTAGTGGGATATGACTCTCTCATAGTCCTGCATGACGACTGAGAAGTAAACCATGTCGTCCACGTTGCCGTGGCTGGCCAGCAGGTCGTAGATGGTGCTGCGGTTGTTGAACAAGCACTCCTTATGCTTGGCGCTGCTGAGGAATTGCCGAAACTCCTCACGGGTCTCCTGTAAGATGACGCTGTTACCATCGCTCTCCAGCTGGCCGAGCCGATTAAGGTAGAGCTCGGCTAGCCAGGTGACCAGCAAGGTGATCTGCGTTCTCTCACTCTGTTTCAAATTGTTCAGTTTCTTCAGCAAGAACTCCTTTAGAGCTTCCTCTTGTTTGGCTTCGATGAACTTGAGTGCTATCTCTTCAAAGTAGTTCTGTGTCAGCGCATAGCACTTGGCACTCTCAATGTATCGCTTGTTCTGGAAGCAGTGCTCAGCCTCCTTGGCCAGCACCATGTCCATGCACTCCGGCCGGTCACGGCAGTACTCCTTGGCCAGGTCAAATTTAGTCATGCTCATATACATCTGCCACACGTCCCTGGCCTCGCGCTGGATGTGGTACCGGAAAACTGCCCTCTCAGTGTAGATCCACACCAACCCACCAACTGGGTCCTTGATCATCTTCTTAAGGGCGCCAAATTTATCTGGGAACACATCCTCATATACCACCTGTCCGTTCAGAGTGCAGATGGCCTTCACTCGGTCATGGAGCAGCAGCAGAAAGTGGAACTGCGTCAGCACAATGGAGATGGGCTTGTTGAGACTAAGGTCAATGTCCGGGGTGTAGTCCCATACCTGTTTCATTGCGAGGGAGAAAATACAGAGAAAGTACGTGAAACATAAAGACAAAGAGAACAGAGGTAAATGTGGAGAGGGTAGAACTAAACATTATTGAGAGATGCATTACTTTGAGCTTCTAAAGAACAAGACCTATTTAAAAGAAAAACATTCTCACATACAAAGATATTTACCTGCACATCACTCAGCAGGGAATCAGGCCTGACATAGTCCAGCTGACCATAAAGAACTCCATTACCCATCATCCAGGCGAACGCCTTAGGGCAGGTTCGGAGCTTGGAGGTGTAGAAGGTGATCTCGCTGTAGCCCATGTTGGCTGGGAACTCCTGGAAACTGGGCAGCAGGTCCTGGTTCTGGCTGAAGATGGAGCTGAAGCCTTGCTGCTCTGACCCCTCAGCCACCTTACCCACAAACTGGAACAGGCGTTTGCGGGTGGTGGCGATGATGAAGTACTTGTTCTCCAGGCCCCGCTCCACCTCCAGGCAGCAGACTGGTGCAGGCTTCCCATCCTCGTCCACAGAGTGGACCTGTCTCAGGAAGAGAATATTATTGTGCAGTTGCATGCCAAGCAGAAGAAATAAAAGGTGTAGGTCAGTGTTTTCTACAGTAGTATAAACCAACCTAACAGTACCACTAAACATAGTATATATACACAAAATAAAATAAATAACACACCCTAAACACTACAAATATGGGATGAGCACACATGCTCTGACCTGTCTGAAGTACTGATCTGGATTGGTGTTGAACAGGCTGCCTTCAGTGGCAGAGATCTCAGCCTCAAAGATAATGCCTTGACTGGTGCCAACCAGGATGGGTCCTGTGTTGGTCTCATTGCCCAGCAGCTTGTTCCAGCCCACGCTCTCGATGAGGTGGCCTCTCCAACGGGACAGACTGCGCACCTTCTGCGTGTTCCTGTTAAGGTACAAACACTCACTGGTGCTCAGGCAGATCAGCAGATGGGAGCCTGCAATGGGAAAATTTGGAGGAGGATACAGCTGCTGCTGTTAATAAGTCATAACCATGATACTGCCACAGTAATCTTATGCATTATATAGTAGCATATATTTTCAGGGCTTAAAGGTGTTTCTGCAGTCTCTCAGACATTTTATTTATTCAAATTTACTGGATAAGAATAAAAAAAAACTTGTCATGTAGAATGCATAGCAGCAATCAATATACAATTAAAAAGGACTATATCTTCAGATAGCAATATGATAGAAGGCAGACTCAAAGAAAGTTTAATCACAATAAATAATATGTAAATTAGTTATCTAAGTAAAGCCTATGGGCATTGTTTTGAATAAGCATTAGGGTTTTTTTTCTCACCGGTTTGGTCCAGGAACAGTCTGTGCACTTTACTTTCATCTTTCCTTCCCAGTTCAATCTGATTAGGCTGATCTGGCTTGGCCAAATCAATCCTGTACAGAACAGATCATGACACATCAGTATCAGCATCTTGTATCAGTAATAACAACACGTTGAGAGGCTGCAATAAACAACAGCAAACAACAGATGAGTACAAATCACAGAGAAGAACAGCCATTAACTCAAACTAATCCAATCCAAACCACACAAACACTAGTGACCATTAACAGCGTTTGAAGTGCTTATGATTGTGTAATTTGCCTCAGCAGGGTGTCCTTTCCCAGACTCATGCATAGCTGATTGTTGCAGACAACAAGATGGTTTATCCTCTCAGGCGGTGTAAAATCGATCCTCTGCTTGTTGAATATCGGTTTCTCTTCCTCAAGTCTCACATTCACAAAACCTAACGTTAGAGAACAAGTACAGCGTAATGTCAGTGAAGGCACTGCGTCAACAACATGACTGCCATATTTAGGTGTGTGCTTTAGCATTCCTTAAAAAGTAATAATAACGTTATAGCATCCTTGAATAGCGACCTGGCTACCTGAATGTGTTATCCCGATGTTGGCTGTTGACAAGCGGCTGTGCTGCTGCGCACTTTGCCTGGTGTTCTGCGAGTCTTCGTACTCATCAAGAATTGAAGCCATGGTTCTATGATTGTACAGTCCCACCTTATTCGACTACCTGTAAATGAATGCTATACATATATAATGAGTGGTGAAGAAACAATCCTAGGACGCCATGACTAAACAGCTAACGTTAGCTAGCTAAAACAACTTCTGCCGGTTAAGGGCACACGAGCGTACTTCCTCTCTCCGCATGCGTCTAAATTCAGAAGCAAGATCTGGAGTATAATATCTTGCGCTGCAGTAAACGTGAATATATGAAATTTCAATCATTCATGCTATCATAACAGCTAGCTTAGCTTCCGACTACACAATACAGGGGTGGACACGGATAATCAGGTGACACACGGAATCATGTGATAACATTTGGTGTAGTCGTGTTCATTTTAGGCGCTAGGGGGCGCAGCTGCAGTTCGTCCAAACTTAGAGTGGTGAGTGGCTGGTAAGTCCATGGGTTTGTTACCATGAAAATTTGGTAGCATTAAAAATGATTATAGGCTAAATAAACTCCTATGTGCCTTAGTTACCATACTTTTACACTTTATTTTTTGGTGCACCATAAAGTTGTCAAATTGTATCATTGATTGTAAAGGATATGTAGGCTATCATAGCTTTTTATTTTATGCCTAAATATTTTCCTATGAACAAGCTATAACAATAGCCTTGCATCTATCTATCTATCTATCTATCTATCTATCTATCTATCTATCTATCTATCTATCTATCTATCTATCTATGTAGCCTACATAGGCCTATTTCAATTCAATTCAACTCAAAGGAGCATAATTGGCAACATACATGTAACCTACATTGCCATAGCAAGTGTGAAATAAAAACTAAACATGTAGCACAATAAGTACAGATCTACTAAAATAAAGAAATGTAGCATATGAACAAAGCTGCAAAATTGTAATCAAATATAGGCGAAAATAGGTTGTAAGTTTACCATAAAAATACTAATAGAACATTTTTTTAGCCTATTTTACTCTTAAAAATATGTACAATAGCCCATACAGATAAGTAACTATAACGTAAGTAAAAAAAAAAAAAAGAGAAATAAATGTATTTAAAGGCATCTGTTCTGTATGTAGCCTGCTATGTCTATGTACAGCACATTGCAAATGATCAGTAGCCTACAGGAATACACATATCTATCTATCTATCTATCTATCTATCTATCTATCTATCTATCTTTCTTTTTTTCTTTCTTTCTTTCTTTCTTTTCTCGGTGGGTGTGTCTATGCAAATCACAACCTGTAGCACAAACTTCCCCTAAAAACGTCCGGCCCCACACATGACGCCCGTCACTCAGAACAGGATAGGCATCCTGGTGATATGTGACTGACTCTCATAGTCTCTCAGTCAGAGATCAGTAAGGAGGCGAGTCTGCATTCACAAGTTTTATGTGCGGCTCGACATGCCACCTCGAATGGATTACTTTTACCACGAATCCCGAGTCCCTTCCAATTGCGGGCTTACCCGGGAAGATGAGCTGGAGCCCGGGGTCATCAGCTGTATGCTGGTCGGAGACGGAGCCGTCGGGAAGACCAGCATGATTGTCAGCTACACCTCCAATGGATACCCGACAGAATACCAACAGACCGGTTTTGATGTCTTCTCTGGTTAGTGATCGTGGACTTTTATTTTATTTTTAGTCACTAGTTTTATTAGGCTAAATTAATTAAGAATGGCAATAATTTGCATGAATGCTGGTGTGTTTACTGACACATGCAACACTGTCATTTGAGAGGTTTAACTTAAAACTTGTAGCCTATATTTTACTTTTTAATGTGTGCATGTTATGTACTTTATGTGCAATTTTGATGTTTGAAATATTTTTATTTCTTTTAAATATATAAAGTGAACTAAATTGATACTGACTGATTCATGTCACTGATTTTCAACAGGTCAGGTCCAAGTAGAAGGATCTCCAGTTAAAGTTCAGCTTCTGGACACTGCTGGACAGGTAAGACTATTAGTTTTTTGTTTTCAATAAGAAATGATGTAGACAAATGCCACTATGTTATTTTTATAAGGTATTTTTTGTGTGTTTTTGTTGTAAGTCCCAAATTATTATATATAACATAAACCCCCATTCTTAATATAATATACAGATTTTTTTTAAAGTCATGAAAGATGAACTTGTACACTTGCTTCATCCAATATGTGACTCAGTGACAGGGTTTCACCCTGAATGTTAATAGATGATCTTTTCCTGACACTTTAGTGAGTCATTTTCTTTCACTGATTCCTACTGTCTGTACATAGTTTGATTGACACTAACCTTTGCTTTCTGTCTTCATGATCCTTTCAGGAAGAGTTTGATGGATTCAGAGCTCTGTCCTATGCCCACACGGACGTCTTCCTCCTGTGCTTCAGCATGGTCAACCCCACCTCGTTTCACAACATCACCAAGAAGTGGGTTCCGGAGATCCGGGCTCATAATCCGTCCTCGCCCATCATTCTTGTTGGGACTCAGTCGGACCTCTTGCTGGACGTGAACGTTCTCATCAACCTGGACAGATCTAACGTCAAACCTATTCTTAGCTCCCGGGCCCGGAGCATGGCAGCGAAGATCAGGGCTACAGACTATGTAGAGTGTTCGTCACTCACGCAAAAGAACTTGAAGGAGGCGTTTGATGCGGCCATCTTTGCTGCCATTAAAAACAAAAACCGCAAGACTAAGAAGAGGAGGTTTTCTGACCGACGCACTAAAGCTTTCTCAAGGTGCAGCTGGAAGAAGTTCTTCTGCTTCATCTGAACTCATAAACAGACTGCTAACCCTGTGGGTTGTGGACTAAACTTTAATTTATTTTAATCATTTGCTTTTGTTGTCACAGTTCTGATCTGTGGCAGTTTAGCATCCTTCCCTGTATTAAGTATTTGGCTCATTTTACTCTGGGATGCCAAATGGTGCAAGGGGAAACAAAACAGCACAGTGAGCATTGGGAACTAACCCCTGTGGAGACAGCAGAGAGGATTCTGGGTCTTGTTTCACACTCCAGCAGACAGAGTGTTGTTTACATTAAATTCAAATGTTTGATTGTTACAGGGCGATAGAAAAAAAAACATATGTTGCATATTCAATCAAAGTGTGTGTATGCTTTAATGTGGATGCATCACTGGTGAGCCACTTGAGAGACGAAGGGCAGTGTATTGAGACTTTAAAGGAACATATCAATGTACAGTCACAGAGAGAAAGCATAGGCCATCATGTAAATGTCGTGAATTTGCATGCTGAGCTTTGCTTCCAGCTGCAGCCTTTAATGTAGGCGAGAGAGAAACAGAAAGTGTCCGGGGCTGTGTTTAAACTGATGGGCGTTAGCCACTTCTCTGTTGTATTCTTGCTGTCTGGCTACACCAGCCTATTTATATGCGGCAGCTGCAAGCTCAGATTGCAGCGCGAGGTGCCACATTCTTACCTGTGTGTGAAAGCTCCCCTGGCTGCTTTGGGCTGGTATTTTCTCACCTGTCAAGCTAATCGACTGAACATCGTATCGTCCCTGACATTTCTCTTTAATTGGAATTGTATCAGCCGATTTAACATCTATGGAAACAGCAGGATGAGAGTTGTGACAAATCAGAAACAAATGCATGTCTTAATTCTCGGATTGGCACAGGAACTTTTTGAAAATTATCTTGTCCGAGGTGAAAGGTTGCATGGGAGCGGTACCCTTTGGCTTTTTGTCTGTGTCTCCCTTTAATCTGCATCTGAAAGCAAGCACTGCAGGAGTCTTGACTTCCACCCTGCGGATCCTCCCACCACCACCGTCAGCCTGGCTTTTTTAATTTTCCCCTCTTTGTTTACATGCTCAATACACTCCTTATCTCCTCAATAGCCTATAGTGTGTACAGAGTTAGAGGACGCTAAACAGCCTCTGCTTGAATGTAAGTGTTAGGTAATACACTTTTTCAACGCCTTGACTGTGATGTATGTGCTAAAGAAAATCAGATTTAGATTTTGCACTCCAGTGTAGTGATATCTGATGGATATACGAGTGACCAGAGCCAGGGATAGGCTTCACTATACTTCTTGTGGAAGTCAGCTTAATATATATGCTATTCTGTTTGTTAAAACAGGTCATTTGTCAAATGTATGTATATGAAATATTAGATAAGACATGAATTTTAAATGCATTAATATACTCCACATGTTTTGTTACATTTTGTATAATCTCGATTTACCATCTCCTTCTCTAACCTGTGTGTTTTTTAACACGTGGGAGTGATGTGATGCAAATAAACAAAGTGCAAATTATATCTTCTGTGTTATGTGTATTTTTAGAACAGCTTGCCTGCAATGTCAAAACCGTGCAATTCACAACCGATCGCATATCAAGTCTGATAGGGAAGAGTTTTAAATAAAAATGAAGCCCTAAAAAAGCAGGGAGCACTGTTCTCTCTGCAGGGAGTTTGAATAATCCTCATCAGCACTGAGGGTACTTTTCCTCAACCATCTATCGGTGCAGGGATATGTTAAGTAACCTCCAGCCTCCAGCTGTGCCTCGGCTCAACCAATTCTAATGCAAACCACATGACTGCTGATGGGGTTTGGCAGTGCCATGCTGTGACTGATGGCTGTGTCTGATTTTGAAAGGCCATAGACACGAGAGAGTGTCAAATTCACTGATTCAGAAGAAACAATGGCAATGTGCTGATTCATCACAACAATGGAGTGGGCACATTGTTTATGAAACTTTATAACTTTTTTTTAACATTATTGACAGTTGTCTGAAAGGTGTGACTATGAAAACTTATGTTCTGCATTTAGCCTGAGTTAGAGAAAAATACATGAACAGAGGAGTCTTTGTACAGCAAACTGAAGTGAACGTGACAAAGAGAGATATAAAGAGGGGTTACAAAACACTTGTGGAGCTGTCATTTGTTCAAAGTAGGGTGGATGAGTCACAGATGAGCGAGAGGACAAAAAACACACACTCACCCCAATACATCAGCAGTCTGTTTGCCATTAGTCAGTGTGCCGTCCATCATGCAGCCATGTGTCAGGGTTCTGTTTGAATGGCTGTTATCAATGGGTTAAAGTGGGACATCCTTCGTCTCAGCCAAATGAAATCGTATGGAGGGGTCACTGAGAGGAGCCAATGTGTTGTCATCCGCCACCGCTGCTGATGCAATTGGACCAATGAGGAACTTCTATTTGACCCTCAGGGACCAGTTGGTGCCAGCCATGGCAGTTTGGAAAGCTTGATCCAAGAGGGATATCAAATGTATATAGGGATTTAAAGCTACTCTAATCAATATTTTAATATTAACAGTGGGTGGTTTAAAGTGAAAGGGGTCGCTCGTGGTGATGAACACACAACAAATTATCATTCCCTTTTTAGCATCTTTCAAGTCATAGTTTTTCATTTGTTTTTATAAGGCCCTGACTTACTTGTTATTGCTTACTCTTACACTTGTATCAGCATTGTTTCAGATGAAGTTGTTTTAGAAAAAAGGCTCTTAAAACCCAACACCAAATGGCAGGCAAAGCTAGAGACGAGCTGGTGAACATAGCGAAACATTTAACGGCTAAAGGCCCCAATAATCCCCCATAGGAGTTTTTTTATGCATGCGAATAACTGCTAATATTGTCTTCCCCAACTGGCCATATATACAGCTAATGCAGGTTTAAGGAATATTTTCGGTGTTGTCCCATTTCTTTGGTTTCCCCTTACCAATGAGGAACCTCAGCCTTAATCCCAACAAGTCATATTCTACGATGCTTAACCATAACCTAAATTCTAACCAATGGCTTAACCCCAACCAGTGCTCAAACACCCGTTCATTACCAACTTGGGTCTTATTTTTTTGTAGTTTTGGCCATTTTTCCTATTAGTAATAATAATATATTATTTACCAGTTCACATAAACCCCAATTTAACCTAATTTATTTGAGGGAGAAAACACAAGACAGGAAAATGGTGAAATTGTCACCCAAACAGCCATCACAATTTACAGTTTCAACCTTGACAGACTATGCCTACTGTAGTTGCATGCAAATAGTTTTTCAGTGGCAGGAGGGATTATTTCCAAAATTTCAGGTGTGCTTATGTTCCACTTGACCTCCAAATTTGTATAACTTGTCTGCTTGTGTTTCTTACCCCATTAGGCTGAGTGGAGTTGACTGACTTGTTGCAGCAATGTTGCCGAAATCTCTGCAATTTATTTGGTGAGTGTGATGTTATCATGGCAGAGAGAAATTATGTAACACAACTACAAAAATAAGACTAAAATCAGAATTAGCTGGAATGACCCTGTAAGTATGAACAGGCACCTTTAAGCCCTCAGTTATTTAGAAGGCTCAGAAGGAGCCGAGGGAACACTTTGAAACATGATCGCTGTTAATCAAAAGATTAATCCTGTTGCCATTGCTTTACAGCGTGTGTCTCTGTGTTTTACAGAAAGTAAGGCATGTTCAGCTTTCTGTGAGGCCAGGTGAAGGTCAGGAGCACTTTGGCTATTACATAACTTCTTGAAAGGTCAAAGCAGGCCATGACACTCAAATGCCATGTCTTATTTATGACTCTTTTCCACTCAAACTTGTTTTCCATCTTTCGTTTAAAGGACAAACAGACACTTTGCAAGGTCCTTCACATTAATACAAACAATATCAAATATGAAACATTCTCTATCTAAAATGCGTGTGGTTATACACTCATTAACACATGATGCAAACACATACACATACACATACAGGTTGTGCAGTCACATTCATTGAGCAATCGTGAATGCGGTGTCAGACAGGTTTTAGGTTCCCAGGAGTGCAGAGAACTGTTCCTCCTCCTCTCTTTCTCTTCTCATGGTTAGTCATCTATTTTTCTCATCTCGACACAGGGCTGGTCCTCCCAGGATCCCCTGTTTTTAGCTCTTGTGTCAGGAGTAGTCAACCAGCTCTACCTCTGGCTCACAGCCAGTTTCACTCTCGCTGGGTTTCACTGTAGTCGAAGATTGGCAAGGAGGCCTGGGAATGAGCAGGTGCACCGACACGTCTACCTGGCCCAGGACAAAGCCTATTGGCTCACTACTGCTGCTTCTCGACCATCCAAATTGGCAGTTTGAACAGTTATGCTTTGGAGAAGACTTGGCAATGTCTCTTTCACACAGATAAAAAAACTCTGTGTTATTGTTGTATTTCCCCATTTGTGCGTGCATGTGCGTGTGTGTGTGTGTGTGTGTGTGTGTGTGTGTGTGTGTGTGTGTGTGTGTGTGCGCGCGCGTGCGTGTGTGTGACATTATGATTGGATGGCAGAGTTCAAAGTTAAGATAGAAGGCAGAAATGACAAAACATGTTGCCACTTATTTATTGGCAACTTAATATTTTACCCAACAGAGCTGAAAAAAACATGTGGCTATAAAATGTCAATTGTCTATTTTACTATATTACTATTTCTATACATCTATTTCTTATGTACATCACTTATATGGTTCATTTGAATAACAAAAGCCAACTGTCAGTCACATCAACTGTGCAGGTCTGTTGATTTAAAAACTCCCATTATTTCTGTCAAAACATAAACTGTCAGTTTCGGTGTCAAGCAAAGCCAGTGAGAATAGTCCCAGTTCCTGACTGTGACTGTGCCTGGAGGCAACAACGATTATTTCTGTCCCACAGTCAACAGTGCGTCGTCCTTAATCTGCTGCAGTGGAGTAATACACAGGGAGGTTAATATACAAACAGCCTCATACACTTGCAAACCAGGTCAACAGCGGACAATCACAAGCTGTTGCTCATTTTGCAGGACACTTTAAATTTGCTTTCCAAGGGTTTGATGTACACCTGGGTCATCCAAAGCATTATTAGATACACTTCTTTCTATTGTATGCTGTCAGTGTCATCATGGACATAATGACTTTAGAGTGACCGTCAATAACCACACATGATCAAAGTTGTGCACAGCTATTAGTACATGCAGCTTTTGAGATGAAACAAATGAAGGGTGCATTTCACAGTCTGGGGACGATGAGGTGATTAGCATTTCAAACAGGCTGTCTCGGGGTTCATTATGTCACTGATGACTCAAAGACATCCAGGACATCATCATGCTCTCCATAGCTCAGAGGGGAAGTGTTGTGTTTTGTGTTGTAAAATGGGAAAACTGGTGTGTGACGTGTGCTTTTTTGATGTGCTTTCACAGAATTCACAATCATATCGTGACACTGATTAGCTAATTAAGTTTATTGTCCCAAACGGATTGGCAATGCAGGCACATAAAAAGAAAATACACATAAAAGTAACTGACAGTACAATATAGGCAAAAGGAAGTGACAGACAGATGCAATACACACACACAAACACACACCAGCACCAGCCTATAGTGTGTATGCAAGTACTTATATAAGCATAGGTGTAAATGAGAGAATACAGCCGTAAGGCTGATAATAGTACTATGAAATTCAGCTGCAAAGCTAAAGTTGGCAGAAATTACTGTTTGCAACACTGCTTTAACTCATACAGGTGTGTTACAAAACAACTAATTATCTTTTAATTGTAAGACTGGTGACTCATAAGGTTGCTGCAACAGCTACTAGTCAATGATGAGATTTTCTTGTTGCAAATTTAAGGCCTAAATGATGTTCTTATTCTGAGAGACACGTAGCATTGTATTCATATAACACATCCAAAAGAGTTCTTATAACAGTTCTATAGATTGCAATTTCTTTATTTTTGCTTATTACTTACATTATTTGTACATACAGTATAACTCAGTGCTGTTGTTTATTGTGAAATCATCATGTCCTGTCTATTGAAAGTGTAAGGTTTTCTCTATGATGAAAAACTGACATAATCTGATGAAAGTCTGAGTGATGGTTTGCTCACTAAAAATGTCAAAATGTTACCAATGCACTGTTCTCTTTTCAGGACACATCCCCTGAAGATCACAGGTAAATCACTGTATTATCTTTCCAGAATAGAGAGTGTAGGAGTCATCTGTGTCAGATCTTCACACCTTCCTTCTGATTTGAATTAAAAGAGTCGACTGCTACCTGTTGTGAGGAGTGACAGTATCAAGTGTGAGATACACATTGGTTGTGGATTACATAAATAATGTATTTGCTTTTGTGCCTGAAGTCCAAATGTAAATTTAGACTGTTAAAAATATTGTGATTCTGGGAGTGATGTTGGCTGATTCAATTTGCCTTCATAATGTTTAAACTAACCAGGCCAGGAATTTCTCTGGAAAATGTCATATAAGATTACATTTTTGCACAATTGCTTCAGTCTTCCAGTATTATAGGGCATATATTGAAATATATTTAGGCTACACTGAAAATGTGCTGGGTGAGTATTTGCTTCTCAATTGACCCAAAGAGCTACGTATCTATATGTTATATATGTTATATATGTAATATCAAAGGTACGGTAAATTCTAAAGTAAAGATGGCCCCTTAAACAGTATCTTTGAGTTTGCTTTGATGCAGTTTATCGAGCTGCATCCTAATCTGCAGCCAAGCTGGAGAAGAGATGGACAGATAGACAAGTACATTTTGTTGTTATATGTTCGAGAAGTGACAGTTAACCTTCTTTTGAAGCCAACACTGAGTGCAATTTGCATATGGCAAGTGTGTGATTGGATTGCTGGTGAGTCTGTTTATTGGGCGTGTCCACGTCTGGGAATCAAGGGGTTGAGGTGTTCTCACAGTGGCGCTGGGGGAGGGGGTAAGGTGAGGAGAAAAGCAGGGGCTGTTGTGACATCCACACAACACACATGGTGGCAGTGAAGCAAGTGTGGACATGATGCAAGTCGATACAACCCTTATTGTCCCACGTACCATCTCCCACATACATATAGACAGTGTTCTGGGTTCATGACAATAGATATTGTGTGTTTCAATCAACTTTCTGAAAGAGTGATAAGGTGTGTCTGGACTTGTTCAGTAGAGAGTGGCTGGTTGCTGTCCGGTTACTCAGAGTACAGTAAATCGGCTTACTCAGCCTGTCTGTGTCACCATCAGACGAGCGTGTCGAAGGGTGGGGTTTCACATTTATATAAATCAGTGTTCCCATATGAACAACATCACCAGACCTCTCAATATAATGACCTAATATCACCATAAAGACAGTCTAAAAAGGTGGGAGTCAGTAGAGCTGTTCAATTTACAATGAATTCTGTTCTTACATCTAAACCTTTATTGTTGTTATAATAGGCTAGCACGGGGTAGAGGAAATATCAGATCCTTAAGTTATTATTTATGAATTAGTTAGGAGTACTTCGACATTTTGGGAAATATGCTTATTTACTTAAGCTGAGCTTTAGATGAGAAAGATGAGAAAATGAATACAGAGGTAGTTAGAAGATCTAAGTGAATAAGCAAATTCCCCAAAAAAATATCTATTTCTTTAAATGTAGAAATATTACAATGTAAAATACAAGTAAACATCCTGCATGCAAAATCTTACTTAACAAATGAAGTATGAGAAAAATGTACTTAAAGTAGCACAATAAGAGTGCACATTATGCATTATAATAGCCTCTTTCATAGTAATATATACAGTATATACTATATTAACACTGATGCATTTATGTGCAAGCAGACTTTTTGTGGTAATAAGTTTAGTTGGATCTGAAGTATTGGGCAGTTTAATCTCCAAAAACCTCAATGGCATTTTGTTTTTTTTTCAGAATATTTTTTTTTTTTATGAGAAAATAAAACGTTACTGACTCAATTAGTAGAGTAGAGTTAAAATGGCTTGATTGTTTTGTTTAGTATGAAAAATAATTTAAATATATGATGAATATAAATTATGAAAATAGCTGTCAAAAGTAGAATGTTTCCTTCTGAACTGTAGTGGAATAGAAGTATAAAGTATAAAATACCATAACAACACTTATGTACAAGTACCCAAAAGCTGTACTTAAGTAAATGTGCTTGAGTAAATGTATTTAGCATTATTGACTCGTCATACAAGAAAGACGTATAGAGTCGCAGCTCTAATGTGTTGCAACATGAGGCAAACAGTGTTAATTGATTGTCAACACAACTGTAGTGACGTAAAGCGGGCCTGTTGACCTCAACCACTTACCTCAGGAAAACAAGAAGAAGCTTAAGGTGATAGGTTAATGCAGAAATGCAATCGACCAAAAACACAGCAACACTCCTGCACTGAGCCAACTGCGTTGCTAGTTTAAATGGTGAGAAGTCTTTAAATTTGATAGCAAAGCTGTTCAGGTGCAATGTTTCTATTCCTTCGAGTCTTTTAGGACTGTGCGGATGTGTCATGTAATCATCATGACGTAACAGAAACCTGCTGCAGGGCTTCCCAAGAGTCAAGATAATGAGACAGCAAGCAGGATGAACCTTTTAGGTTATTTTCCAGAGCATGTGGCCTTCACTGTTAACACCAAGTAAATCTAAGATTAATATTCTCATCACATAACATAAAGTCGTTTTAATGTTAAACTGTGTGATGGGGAAAAACTTGTACTTCAGGTCCATTTTCACCAGATGAATAGAAGGAATAACTCAATGAGCCTCGGTTGTCCCTACTTAAATATAAAAGTTTATTACATCACAAATCTGATATCAGAGAAGATCTTGGAACAGCACATGTGCATAGACATACATACCAAAAACTTAAAGTAACATTACACCCGCTCAGCTGTATGTCATACAGAATCATGTACAGTATAAACTTGTGTAACCCTCGGTCCAGACTCTATCATAGGAGTCTGGAACAGCTACAAGGTCCATCTTATCTGTTACCTCTGGCACCAGAGACTCCCAACATGAAGCATGCCAAAGTGTGAAGGACTTCTGAAAATACCAAACCCATGACAATACACAAACCATACATTTCTTCATGACACATTTTTCTACCACACCTTGTATCTTAAAAAAAATGTCATGCACTGGAAGAGAAGTCTAGAAAAAGTGCTTCCTTATCCCATTTGTGTTCATTTAGACAATTGTTTTCCTTTAAATGTCCCATGTTGCTAACAGTATGATTTCCATGATTTTTTTTATAATGAAGCAGATTTATAGTATAAAAAAATACTGTGAATTTATCAAAACGCTCAGTTCTCAGAGAAATTGCACACAATTTAGAAACAATGCCTTTAAATGAGCCGTCAGGACTTCCTTATTGTTATGATGTCACAACTATACTATACTTAGGTAAAAAGTGCCACTATGCTGTGCCGTTACAGTCATTCCCCGGCTGTAAAGATGGTGCAGAGACACCAAGAGTGAAAACAGGTATATTCATACAGACACTATGAGGAAAATAATGTTTTTTTTTAGTTTTTTTTTTTTACATTAAAGCATGTAAACATGTTCCAATAGAAACCCCAAATGCATGCATACAAAGGATGAACCTTAAAAATTAGCCAAATATTGGTTGTTGTACCAATATTTATTTTTTAAATTATTTAATATTGTAGTTTGTATCCCCCCCCTCCCCCAATTGCTCGGGGCGCCTGGCCAGCAGTCGCAGCCCCCTAGCTCTGACATTGCTTCATTTGTGCATGTATAGGACCTGAGCATGTGTGTGTATTTCAGGCCTGTGTGTAGTGTGTCAATAAAGTATAAATTTGAATTATAATTAAGTTATAATTCATTGGGATTATGTTCTAATCCTCGCTCACTCATCCTGTCCATTGTCTGTAACATGTGATGTCATTTCACGTGTGGAGCGCATGCCATCGGTATGTGGAAAAACCATGGGGGCATTTGTGACAAAGCATCTTTAAAATTCACATCTCTGCAACATCTGATTACAGAGCAGCATACTGCACTTACTGATACAGTATCAGTGCATGCCTATCTATTGAAGGCATGAAGAAAACATCCCTGTCATTATACCCTTGTAGATGTCTAAGGGGAGTTTTCAGTGTGGATGATTCACAACCAGGCTTTAGAAAAGGCATTATAGCATCAACAAAACCATACAAGTTGGTGCTGTTTGTTTGTGGTCTTTAGTATGAAGACTCCATAAATAAGAAGACCATCTATAAATTCAATGGCCCTTTTTCAATGTATTGCCTTTAAAGTTTTATGCAAACCACATTATTTCTGACTTAATCACAAGTCACAGACACTGCGGCACCAATGGAAATCAAGAAACGGAGGAGCTGTCATCACACAGCAATGGTATACAACCAATATAGGAATGGGAACAGAGCAATATAATGAGGGGGCACACAATGGTAGGAAAATCAAATCACTTATTCTGATTGTGATTATTTGCAGACTGACTAAAAGCACAAATATGACCAGAGGGTTTGAATATTGCAGTTTAGACCTGCCTTCATACATACACACAAAACGACACAAGCTCATGTACACACACACACACACACACACACACACACACACACACATTACAATGGCTTGGCTCTTTTCTCTTAAGACAGAGAGAGTAAACGGATGTGTTTGCAGCCAGCTCTCTGCTGTCAGCTGCCCTGACAGACCTGTAGAGCAGGCTTCTCGCTCTCTTATCGGCTGCCAGCTGGTCCGACTTGAAGTTCGTCTCACTTACCTCACACTAACCAGGTGACGCTTGCCAGGGCGTGGCCTGAGAGGAGTCAGTTTCATTTGTTTCATTGTAGTTTTTTTTTTTGTTCTCAATCATTTGCATTAAAACTGACTATCAGATAAAAAAAACTTAGAAGGAGAGAGCTTGGCTGTCACCTTGCCAAATGTTAAATGTACAGTGTCGTTAAAAGTTTCACTGAGTAACAGGCCGGTTGAGGTGAAAAAAGCTTGGGTAAATACATTTTGGCAGCCTCAACACTGAGGTTCAACATAGAGCTCAGAAGGAGGGCAACACTGGACTTTCCTGTCCAGGGAGGAAACTGGTCCCTGAACAAATAACCGCTTAAGTCTTTCCCTGAAGAAAGAAAACTATAAATCACATTGGTTTCAGACACCAAAAGCAATGCAATGTCACGGCCTTTAGTTACAGGGTTGATGGATTAAATAAATATCCTACTTTTTTGAACATAAAGCGATACGTAACAATAAATGTGACTTTTTTTCCTCAAGGTCCTTGTCAAACAGCCTCAGAGTGGTTTATCAGGATTTTATGGTCAACTCAGATGAATATTCCAGTTTTTGAGCCATTTATTCATAGTACCCAAGTATGACAAAAACAAACATTGCAGGCAACACACCCAGCTTTAATTGGAGGAGACGAAGGCAGCACTTTTTATATTTTAAATAGGAGATGGAAGGGAAGTTTTTGCAAGCCAGCAGCGTAACAACCCTTATTAGACAACACTCTGACAAGATTCAAAGATTAGAAATTGCACGTTTGGTTTCCTATTGTGGACTTTTTCTGCAATGTGCTGTAGCATCTACAATTTACCTTTAGTCGTGTATCATGTTACCAAAAAGGTTCCGTTGATAAGTGTGCCAAGACCGGTTCTGCAATGCCACTCAGCAGACCAGGCGTATCCCTCAACTTGCAGCCCAGTTTTATCTGCACTTCAGTTGTCATTAATGTGATCACAATCTAGTTCAGTGTGGAGGGGCTGAGCACTGTTGAACATGAATAGATTCTGTTTTCTGTATACTGCACTTCCATAAATACTAGGCTACTGTGTATTGTTATGTGTCAGTAAAAATCTGGACATGTCTATGGACAGTTGTTTTTACTATCTTGTTTACAGCCAAAACTACAGCATTTGATAGCAATTATTCTAAACATTTCCCCTATGGTTTGCTTTCTCTTTCATTGATAGGCTGTATCAGTCAGTCCCCCCATTTCTGTGGACGGAGAGGTGATCAGGTCCATTTTGAGCGTTGATGGAGAAGAACAATAAGGTTCTGCAGTTAGAGTCCCCGAGGTAAGCTCCAATGACAAACAGTCAGGAAAATTATATGGAGCCTAGCATTATTGATACCTGCCCAAATCCCCAAAAAATGTTGATTTTCTCCAATAACTTTTTTATAAGTAATAACATACATATATGAAATCCTGCATGGAGAAAATGGTTTGCAGGGTAATATGTAAAAGCACGTCCCACAGGAGGATACACTCCTACAACACAGTTTACAGTACATGTGTTCAGCAGAGGGAGAATGAAGCGACCGGTAAAACTCTCTCTGACGTTACCAGCGAGGCAGGGAGGGATTTTGTGAAATTCAAATCTAAACTGACATCAAGTTACACCGGCCTGTATGGACCGGTAGGTAGAGTGGATAAACTGTTCATGCATTTCAAACAATACCATTACGCTTTCTTCCTTCCTCATCTGTCAGCCAAGAACTCCCTACACGAGAATAACAATACAAAGACACAACACTGACAAGTGCCGAGCCTTTGCACACTATTCATTTATGTAACCTTTATTGGTGTATGCGTATACATTTCTGTTATATTCATTTAGTCAGATCTTTCATGTACCTCGGAGTAAAGGTTAAATACAGTAAATGTGTGACTAACATTTTGGGAAACATTTGCATTCTTGCTGAGAGTGTTCCTGTTTTAGCATCGGGTCCCACAGCACCAGGCTCAGGGACAGCCTTATCCCGCAGGCCATAAGACTGCTGAACTCTTGAGCTCATCACTAGAAACTTTGTTCACACTGCGCTGGTACACTTTATCTTTATACTACTTCTACTTCCTGTTTTTACCTACACTGCTGTTGCAGTCTACATATATATTTATTTCAGTTTACCAGTCTACTACAGTAGCATATATTCATATTTTATATTCTATTCTATTCCTATATTTTAACTTCTTCACTATTTTATGTCTTGGATTCTTATTTTTACTTGTGTGTTTTTTCTTTTATACATTTTGTAGTAGCATTGTAGGAGGGAGCATGAGGACAATAATTGCATTGCCAATGACTGCTCCACTTGTTTTGCATCTGGAAAATATAGGCTTGAAACTTGTTTGTACTGTAAATATGAAGGTACTGTCAGCAGCCGGTTAGCTTAGCTTAAAAAACTGGAAACGGAAGGAAATGGAGGGAAACAGCCAGCCTAGTTCTGTCTAAAGGTACAATGGGTTAATTAAGTCCTTCTCAGACTTGGAATAAAGGTTAAATGGTTAAAGTGATTTATTTGTGTTATTCAGCAGTCGGTTAGCTTAGCTTAGCATAAATACTGGAAGAAGACAGAAACAGCTAGCCTGGCTCTGTGGGAGGGTATCAAAATGTACCTACCTTTTTACAAGTGGTTATGTGCTGCACTATTTCTTGACTGGTTCCAACTATTCCTTTAATTTACCTCACAACCTTTGAATGTGTACACGTGTGTGTGGGTGTGTGTGCACTGCAGGTGGTAAAGTGGCAATTCCCCATCACAGTAGGGCTCCAATCCCTCCTCTCCCACTAAACCATGAGGTTCCTACACCCAAAACTCTGTAAACTGATTTTACACATCTACCGTTTGGATTACACAGAACTAAAAAAAAAAATAAAAATTAGGCCTACGTAGAACACACATTTAATGAAACCAACAGTAACAGGAGTTCAGTATTTATTGCTGGGTACTTTTTAATAAAGTTCAAATCATTCACAGAAATACTGGAGGTGAAGCACAAAAGTAAATGTGCAATCACAGCCCCAATAAACGGAGGTAATTAACAGTCCACACCTCTAGCTGAAGAAAGCCTCACTGTGTTTCTGGGCTGAAAAAACCTCAACACTATCTATAATTTACTCAGGAGGGGGGGTTCTGGTTTATGAGGCCTATTCAGAAGCCCTGGGGTGTCACTCCCAGGTTTTCTCCTGGGCCTGGTTCCTGGCTATTTCACACCTCCAGCAGGGACTATTATCCTGTCAAAGGGCTTCTCTTCACATCAGCAGAACGCTTCGCCCCAAGAAAGTCACACCCTCCTGCCTTGTTGGCCGGTGGAGCGTGGAGTTCACACACTGGTCTGAAGATGGTCATCGACAATTAGAATGGATGGGAAAAAAACAAGGCCTGGAGGTGAAACACAGGCCGAGTGGGGTTGAAAACAAGGGCTCTGAACTTTAAACTGTGGGTAATAGAGACTTATTAAACTTTCATTATTATTAATTAGTTACAACCAGGAAGCATTTTGAGGAAAACATTTTGCTCCAGGAAGAAACTAATAAACACACCCTCTATGCTTATATTGTCCTCACCTCAATATATTAATATAGCAATTTATTTAAGCAGTGTAACTTTACAGTTAGCACTGGGCACATAGCTCCTTACTCAAAAATCACTGCTTCTTTGCCAAAGGCGCTTGGTTTTTAAAATGAATAGTGAAAAAAATATAATAGATTAAAAAAAATACACTTGAGCAATAATCTAAGACAAGATGTGATTTGTTGCATCATACTTCTTATAGTGACAGGGTAAAACATCAGGTCAGCACTTCCACATTTGAGGAGTTAAGGCCTTATCAAACTGTAGGGTCATTCCTCTGGTACTAAATATTACTCATTCTTATCTTGATCCTACATAAACGGTCATTGTCATTTGGTCTGTGAGGTAACCTTGGGTAAAATTTCTAAAAAAAAAAAAAAAAAAAAAAAAAAAAACAGGTCTGGTATATTAACAGTCTCAAGTAAGATGACAACTGAGGTCAACCTGAGCAACTGCCTAAAGATGAAGATATATGTAGTTATGAGGAAGTGAAGACATACTTAAGGAAGGTGTGAATTGTTTAGGTTTACAAATGTATTGTACATCTGACACTACACATTTAACAACTCTTTTCACGTTAGCGTTATGCTATACAGGGTTAATTAAAAAAGTGTGTTATTATTTTTGGTACAACTTAAGTGCTTTTGTCTGAACTGATTCATGATTCTGATTTCCAAAAGTTTGATAAGTGTGGTACTGCCCCCTAATGGGGACGGAAAGTAAAGCTCCTCAAAAACGTTAACCCCAAGCACACAAATATTTCAATAGGAACAATATTCATTTTGTTTATCAAATGTATTTTTTGTATAAAAAAATACAGTGTGGGAATGCTTGTAAAATACAGATATCGCCATTATTAGTCAATTGAAACTGTTAAAGGTAATGTCTATCTTTAAATACAATGTCAGTTAAAAGGTTTGGCTCTTTAGGTTTAAAGAAGTAGTCTAACACCAGTGCTATTTTCACATTATTCAAGTAACTACACAACAACGTATAACATAAAGTCATTGTGAAACTAATATTGTTGTTTAAAACATGGCAGCACTTGCTTTTGTATTCAACAGATCACATTCACATTCATACAGGTGAGAAAAATAATGAAAAATACACTGTACATTAAATCAAGATGTACCAAAAGAAAAGAAAAAGTACCTGCTTTAATCAACTGAAAAGAAAAATAAGTTAAAGAAATATTAAAAGCATACTACATGACCAGAAACACCGCTAATGTAAGACTTGTGTGTCATTAGCACTTTGAAATAATCTCCTGACAGCTTTTGTAAACTTTCACTAAGCAGTTCAGCCTTGGCTTCGAACTCTGAAAAAATGAGAAAAGAAAGTTCATTAGAAACAGGTTACTGTGAATGACACTGTGTGCATTAGAATTCTATACACAGGAAGTAAACAAGAACCAAAACACAAAAGCAAGTTGCTCTATGGCAGGGGTGTCAAACTCATTTTCACTAAGGGCCACACTGGAAAAAGAGAATCACACCAAGGGCCAGACATGTAGAGTTTATTGACGTGCTTTGTTACTGCATGTCACTTTTTTTTTAAAACATTTTGGTAGTTTTTTTTCCTCATTTTTGTTCCGACTTTTTTGTGGCATTCTCAGACATTTGTCACCTTTTTGTAAATTTGATGCTTTTTCCGACATTTTTGTATGCTTTTTGTTGACATGAAGCCCTACAAAAGTCATCAAAAGAGTTCCTTAGCCATCATAGAATTTAGCAAATCAAGCAAAAACAATGATACATTTTTTTTTCTCAGCCTGAATATGAAAACTCTCTGCTTCTTCTGGGGGAATTTCTGAGTCTCAGAGTCAGCAAATCTGCCATATTCTGCTTTGAATGTCAGGTAACAGCAGTTTAAAAAACACTTTCCTATGTTTTTAGTTTGGCGCACAACTAGGCAGGCCAAAATTGATTGTGAACCCAAATTGATATACGGGCCGAATCTAAATCTGCAAGGGGCCGGATTCGGCCCGCGGGCTGAGAGTTTGAAACATGTGCTCTATGGGATACGCGTACACCTTGCATTCAACCTCACCTGAAACAATGGCACAACACTTGACACTGCATTTGGATCTGAAGGCTCCTTCAACAGCACACAAAGGTAGTAGATGATTTGATGCTGAAATAAAAGCATTAGACGTCAGTGCGCTCTTCCTACAAAAAGCATAAACTGGCGTAACTGTAGTATGAATAATATAGAATAACGACGTGTATAATGCAAATGTCCTTATTCACCATGTAAATAGCTTCATTGATGACAATGTCCTTGATCTTGCTCATCTCAATGAATGTGGTGGTCTCGCGGCCTGAGGCGTAGCTGGAGGACACCTGTATGCCTAAGGAGCCGATGACAAGCAGGGACTCGTGGTCTACCTTCACAAAGTGGATGTGAAGCATCATGCCAACCAGGGTGATGAATATAGCGCTGGACAGAACAGCTGTGTTCTGCAAGAGAGGGAAGACATATACATGAAGATCTTGCTAGTGTAACATGTTCATATGAATCGTTATACCACTCAAAAACAAAAAGAATACTCTGATCATACACATTTACAGATCAAAAGGGAGTACCACTAATATTCTGTCCACTAAAAAGTATAGAAAGTAATAAAGATTTAGAAAATATGTATAATTAGCTTTTACTTAATGCTACATGTATAGCAAACTATCACAGAAACAGCGCATATTTATACTAGAGTAAAAAGCTGTCACAGTACATTGATGTATCACTTGTGGACATGATTGTGGTCTAGTATTTAGCGATTTGGGCACAGTGATTCAGTTATTCAGTCATTTGTCTTACCTCTGTGAAGAAGAACACAGCGTACGCCAAAAGCCAAACACAGCAGGTGTACACCATCACCTTGCCGATGGACACTTTGGGGACGCTAACAATGAACTCGCTACAAAGGCTAGAGTGACTCTGACAGTCCAGAGATATGCTTTTGCCATTAATGTCGGTGAAGGCTTCATCTTCCATCACGAACCCAACAAATACAGGGAGAGTAACGTGAGAGGAAAAGCGAACTCGCAAAAACCGTTAGCTTAGCCAGCTAACACTGAAGACAGGTTAGCATCGAATTAGCTTTGGCTATCTGTGAACAGGCAAGGTCACTCGCGTTTAAAATCATAAAGTAGTGCTTTCTTAGACGGGGAATTATGCATGCATACTTACATACATACATCACGTTACATACATACGATGCTAAGTCTTTCTAGTTAAATATAATATAAGATAAAAAGTGAGGGCAAAAATACTGAATACTCGCAGGACAACTGTCACAATCAATTCTCACATTAGATGCACTCGTTACTGACACCGGGTTGTTCGGTTGGATGTTGTTAGAGTAACTAAAATAACGTACGGTGCGGGCACTGTCGTTCTGCGTCTTTACAACAACCAGAGTCAATTCAATACACTTAGTAATAAAACACATATGACGCCGAAATTAGTTATTACACGGTGTGTACTAATATCAGTTGCTATCTCCGTCTAACTTTGTAAGCTTCGGTGTACGCCGGATACAAATAAAAGTGAACACAGCAGCTGGACGGTGCAAAGCATTATGGGCAACGGTTAGTATCTTCGTCGTCTTCATCCGCATTGATTTGTTTAAGTAGGCGGGTAGCTATTGTCAAACTACCTTTAGCAACCGTTTCAGGACAGGAGTATATATTCGTGTGTGTCCTATCAAATAGTTATAATTTCGATGTAATCCTCGTCTTTCTTTGCAACTCCCAAATCCTGCATTTCCCAAAATGCATTCTGTTTTATGACTTTTGAACTCTGGATAAAAACAAGCCGATCAGCTGATGTAAAAGCAACAACATCTACAAGGGTCTGAATAGTTCAGCTAGCTAACCTTTGCAACAACGTTTGCTATTATGTGGCAGTCGGCGGTATGGTGTTAGACAGTATACGTGTCCAGTTTTAGACTGTTGAGGCAGCATTTTAGTAAGTCGTCGTCCGTCGGACTGGAAGCCACTGCTAGGTCAGTCGATAGAAACGAAGGTTGCTTGTTTCTTCAGTGTGTCTCTTTGTGTCGCTATTGATTGATAACATAAACATATTTATTACTGAGTTTGAGAACGTATTTTTTTTAGACATGACGAGCGTACCGGGCTACTTTTAAATAGCAACGCAGCATCGACAACTAAGCAGCAACATTACCAAAACAAGCCAAGAGATGCAAGGCAGCTACTGTTAGCTACAATAGCAAACTGTTGTGCCAAACATAAAGTAATTACTATTCTGAACAAGTGTTTGAAATTGCTGCCTGGTCTTGCTTTACTACCGACTGAATAGGCTACCCTTAATAGTAAGCAGTAATTGGATCCTCAGCTTAACATCATAATAGGCTACTCTATGACAGTATGAGTGAAATGGCTTTTTGGGTCATTTGAACAAACAAGGTTATCACATCTGGTCGTAGGCATTTGGTTAACCGAGTCGTTGTGTCTTCCGCTGCACTGCCTTTGCAACCCTAGTTACTCTCACTAACCCCTGACCCGTCAGCTTTGAGATGAGTGGTCAAGGTCCAGCTGTAGATAAAGCAATGAACACAGTCTTAGGCTGTCAGGAGAGCTACGCCTGTGGGGGTTCAGATGAGGCTGCCTTTGAATGTGATGAATGCGGCAGCTTGCAGTGTGCCCGCTGTGAACTGGAGCTCCATCGCCAGGAGCGGATGAGGAATCACGACCGGGTTCGGATTGCGCCAGGCCACGTTCCTTTCTGTGACTCGTGTAAAGGGGACAGCAGCTGCTCTTACAACGGTGGACGGCTCCGAGCGCTGGTGCGCTGCCAGGGTTGTAAGATCAACCTGTGTTTGGACTGCCAGAAACGCACCCACAGTGGAGTCAACAAGAGGAAGCACCCTCTGACACCCTACCCCCCTGCCAAAGCTCCCCAGGATAACAGTCTGGGTGCTGGGGAGTCACAGATGGAGATCCTGAAAGGCGAACTGGAGAAGGTGTGCAGCTTCCTATTGGTGGACGAGAGGGAGGAGATGCAGGTAAATATCTTAAAATCACGTTTTAATCATTTGATAGCACCTCATTGTGAGGATGTTATGACGATGGGGCTTGATCATGTGTGGATTCTCAGGTGAAGGATGAGGACGACTTTGTGAGCAGACTGGGCTGCAGGTCAGACGAGCTCCTCAAAGTGGTCTCCATCTTTGGAAACACTGGGGAGGGCAAGTCGCACACCCTGAACCATACATTTTTCCTTGGAAGAGAAGTGTTTAAGACCTCACCCACCCAAGAGTCCTGCACTGTGGGTGTGTGGGCGGCTATGGACCCTGTACACCGGGTGGTAGTCATCGACACAGAAGGACTGCTTGGGGCTGGTATGGGACTAACAATGGATTAGCGTAATATCACGAAATAAACAGCGTCTAGTGGGAAGCTGTTTTTCTCCATTAACACACCACTGTGTTGTTTTCACTCTTCAGGAGCTAATCAGGGTCAGCGAACACGCCTGCTCCTCAAAGTCCTGGCTATCTGTGATGTGGTCATCTACCGTACCCATGCCGACCGTCTCCATGACGATCTCTTCAAGTTCCTTGGTGACGCATCAGATGCCTACCTTAAACATTTCACCAGGGAGCTGAAAGCGACTACCACCCGCTGTGGTCTGGACGTCCCGTTGTCCACTCTGGGCCCTGCTGTAATCATCTTCCATGAGACCGTCCACACCAAGCTACTAGGATCAGGTACATGTGTCACCCTTTTTTTCCTTTGGACTGTACTTTGTTAGAATTTAATAAACGTGACTGGGATAAGATTTTTTTTAATGTTCTTTCTCCTCTCTGTGACTATTTGTTCTCCGTCTCTAGACAAACCATCTGAGTCGGCCGAGCGTCTTCTCCAGGAGCGTTTCAGGAAGCTGGGTCTGTTTCCAGAAGCGTTCAGCTCCATCCAGTACCGTGGAACTCGAACCTACAACCCTCCCACAGACTTCAGCGGTCTGCTGCGCAGCCTGGAGCAACAGCTGGACAACAACACCACCCGCTCGCCACGCTCTGCCAGCGTCATCTACAAGGCTCTGCAGGTAGTGATGCTTGATTGTATGGAAGAAGTGCGTATTAGAATGTGTTATTATTTACTGTTGATTGACCAAAAATTGGCCTGGCCGATTATCGGGGCTGTTATTGGGCAATTTGCAGATTATCTGTATCAGTGTTTTATTTTACCGATAAAGTTAATTCATTAAAAAGTGCGGCTACTTTGGCTCCGCTACAGCTCTCTGAGCAGTCTGCAACGCTTGCAAACAAACTGTTAGCATGTTAAAACTCCAGGAAGCTATTTTTGTTTTTATTTATTCATCTTTTTTGACTGTGTATTATGTTTTAAAGTTTCAGTTTTATTAAATAATTGCTTAAAACATTTAAACAAACTTTTGTGTTGGAAGTTTGTAACATTCCAAAATGTCAATTTTGACTAAAAGATCAAAATGTTTTACTGTAAATGCATATCGGTTCCAAATATCGGTTATCGGTTTTTTTAACTACTTATAATAGGTATCGATATCGGCCCTGAAAAACCAGTATTGGTCGACCCCTAATATTTACTTAATTTACAGTGAACGTTACTGACTCTTCCTGTCCCTCCATCTCCTCCCGGCTCCTTCCCTCAGGCTCTGAGCGAGCGCTTTAGCGGGGAGATTTCCGAAGAGTACATGGCCAGTAACTCCTTCTTTCCAGATGAGTACTTTACCTGCTCTAGCCTCTGCCTCAGCTGTGGGTACGTGTCTCTCTGGATCTATAAATGACAACATTGTTAACGAGATAATTATTACATGAATAAGTAATGGAACAGTATTTTTTTTTTTTTTTGGAATTGTGATTTAATAATGTTTTGTTAAAAAAAAGTCACCCTCAAAGAATCAACATTAATATATCCCTTAAATATTCTGGCCTTTGTCTCTGACTTTCAGTTCAGGCTGTAAGAGAAGCATGAACCACCTAAAGGAGGGCCTCGACCACGAAGCCAAACATCGCTGCCGCTACTCTGCACAGTATGACAACCGCATCTACACTTGCAAGGCAAGTACAAGCCCAAAATGCCACACGTGTATATGTTTAAGTATTCCTGCTTGACGAGGTTCTGAGTGTCTGTGCTGAACTTCTCAGGCCTGCTATGAGGGCGGGAAGGAGGTGGTAGTGGTTCCCAAAACGACGGCCTCGTCTGACTCACCGTGGTTTGGCTTGGCCATCTACGCCTGGTCTGGGTGAGTCCAGCTACAACACACAACCATTTGGAAGATGATTGGAAATGGCTTTCCTTGTGAGCACAGTGTGATCAACCTACTTGTTATTTGCTATTAGTTCACAATTATAACAACAGAAAGTGCGTAGAGAAATGTATTGCAAGACCAAGAGGCAATCAAATCTGTCCCCTTCATACTGGAACTGAGATTTATTTTGTCTTTGTCCAGGTATGTAATCGAGTGCCCCAACTGTGCAGTGATCTACAGAAGCAGGCAGTACTGGTATGGAAACCAGGACCCAGTGGAAACAGTGGTTAGAACAGAGATCCAGCACATCTGGCCTGGGGTAAGGCCACAGTGGAACAGCCTAAATGAGATTCTGTCTAAACCAATTAAACAAAGTTGCAAGCCAAGATTTCAAAGGTTTTAACTCAAATCAGTGTTGTCACATCTATTGCGAGCTGCATGTTCAGTATATTCTTGCCAGTCGGTTGTATGTTGATGCCCAGAAAACTAATGCAAAATGTGGTTTATGACCTTTTTTCATGGAATCATGATGACGTAAGCATACTCAATCAAAAGTGCTGAGTATAGAGGCATAAATGCCAAGCACATATCATGCTACTGCCTAAATTATTGTATTTCTGGCATTCTCTGTGCTGGTCAGTTATCAGTGACGATAGTCGCACACTAAAATACTCTACTGTAACTGTGTACTGTACACAACTCTAAAATTAACATTATATTATAAAATTAAAATTATATTACAATATATAGTTACAGTATGATGCGGGTACAACAGAAAGTGTATTCATTTGTATCTTTGTATGTTCTTTTCTTCTTGCCTTTCTTTTCAGTCTGACGGTTTTTTGAAAGACAACAACAACGCTGCCCAGAGGCTGCTGGATGGAGTCAAATACATTTCTCAGTCAGTGTCTGAACTCAGCGTCAAGCCTGCCAAAGCAGTCACCTCCTGGCTTACCGACCAGATCGCTCCCACCTACTGGAAACCCAACTCCCTTATCCTGGTACGTGACTAAAACTGCACGAAATGAACCATTGCATTGATGCATCGCGACGTGGATGATTCTGCATCGATGCAGTGACAGACATTAATCGATTATTGCCTGCTGATGTTGCTTGATGATTTTCCATTCGCTGCTGTTTTTAGTTTTTGCCTTTTGTTGTCTGCCGTGTTCAGAACCATGTGTAGCAATATATAATACATTTGAGGTGGTGGCGCATCGTGATATCGAATCGTTGACAGGAGGGATAATCGTAATCGAATTGAATCGTGAGACCAGTGAAGATTCACACCCCTAATAAGCACTGAGGTAGGGCTAAATTTAGAGAATTAAAACTTTTCTTTCTTAAGAAATTACGCAAACCGATTAATCGATAATGAAAATAGTTGCCGATTCATGTAATAGTTCACAGCTGATCGATTCATCTTTGCAGCTCTACACTGAGAGTGTAACTGTCGATTCAAGAAACCGAACCGAGGGCGACTGGGTAGCTCACTTGGTAGAGCGCGCGCGCCCATATACAGAGGCTTAGTCCTCGACACAGTGGTCGCGGGTTCGATTCCGATCTGCGTTCCTTTGCTGCGTGTCGTCCTCCCCTCTCTCTCCCCTTTCATGTCTAAAGCTGTCCTATCTAATAAAGGCCTACAAATGCCACAAAAAAATCTTGGAAAAAAAGAAACGGAACCATGAGTACATGGTACACAGTACTTTTCTTCTCACACATTCCAGCCTCAGTCACTGCCAAGAGAGCATAAAGTCTAGTAGAGTCCACGCGTTATATATTTCCATAAAATTCAACTTGGTACACAGCTCAGGGTCTTGTTCACCAGGGTTTTGCCTTTTTACTTCACGTATTTGGCTTTTCTAAGTGGACCCCAGGAAGACTAGCTGTGCTTAAGGGCCCAGCTCATAGAGATCCTATAATAAACTAAATTAAACTGTAACAGTTAAACGGTAGTTTCTGCAGAACCAGCTGTCAGCTTTTCAATAATGCAACAATTTAAAACAGAGATTTTATTTCGAAGAGGGACATTTGTTCCTTAGATGAAGCAGTGGTGAGGGGGAAATGAAGACCGGTGGGCGTAATAGAGATCCTACTTCCATTAGTAGGGTAAAGCCCTTCCAGCAGGGCTTTACCCACGACAGGCCAACGGACAATAGATGCCCAGGCTGTTTATTACACACCTGTGAAACCAGACATGGTGTTCCTAATATGGACAGGATTTGATGGTGAAAATCCCCCAAAAATCTATCTACAGTGTGACAACTGGAAGTACTGTGTGTGTTGCAGAAATGTCATAAATGTGGGGAAGAGTTCCAGCCCAACGACACCAAGCACCACTGTCGTGCCTGCGGAGAGGGCTTCTGTGACCCCTGCTCCTCAAAGACTCGTCCGGTCCCGGAGAGGGGCTGGGGCCTCGCACCTGTCCGAGTCTGCGACGCGTGTTTCCACAACAGGGGAATCTCAACTGGTAAATCTCTCTCTCAATATTCAATGTGATATCAATTTAAACGTTTTGTGAGTGCCTGATTTCACGTGTGCATGTTTCCCCTTTTTGCAGAGTTACTGGATGCTGCCTTGGAGGAGGAGGGAGGCACCCTGATAGCCAGGAAGGTTGGGGAGGCGGTTCAGAACACTTTAGGAGCTGTAGTCGGTGCCATCGACATACCTCTCGGTGAGCATTACATCCGCCGACAGGATTATCAAAACAATGCAGACAAAGATCACTTCTAACTGAAACTACCCCAGCTGTTGATCAACAGTCATATTAACTAGGGCTGAAAAAATAATTGCGTTGGCAATAATATCGCAATATGTTAAAAGATTTTTTTTTTATCGCAAAGGCTGCAATTACACTCTGGTACTAGATACTCCTGTGACACACGAGGGTAAAGCAGTCTGCAGAGGAAGCGTCAACTTGGCACGCTATGCCGTACCTTGACAGAACCTGACACTGCGGAAACTTTGCTCGATGGTGTTAAGCTCCCAACGTCTCCTTCCAGGCAGCGCTGCGTTCGTTGACTTCAAGGCACCTAACCCTAACCATAACCACTGCCTAATCGACTTCCAGGCAGCGCTGCGTTCGTTGACTTCAAGGCACCTAACCTTAACCCTAACCCTAACCATTGCCTAATCCTAGTGCCTTCCAGGCAGCGCTGCCTGGAAGAAGACGTTGGGGGCTTAAAAAAAACACCGATAAATGGAAACTTTAGTGTCAAAAAGGAACAGTACGTCAATTGTGTGGGACAATTTTGGCTTTAAAAAAAGAAGATGCGTCAGGTATTGTGCAAAAACTGCCTCACGCTTAAAAAAAATAGGCGCATATCATATAGAGGTGGGGCGGGGGGGGGGGATCGATACAGCATAGTATAACAAACAAATGTTGACAAAGTTTCCTTTTGAGGACATCATTTGAAATTGGGAAAAATTTGTTTGTTTAGTTTGAAAAAAAGGTAATACATTTCAGTATATCGCAGAATACTGCAATATGTTCAAAATCACAATAATATTGTATCGTGATGCCTGGCCTCTGGTGATTTTCCACCCCTAATATTAAATCACAATTAGATTATTTTCCAAAATCATTCAGCCCTAATATTAACCGCTGCTTCCAGGCCTGGTGAAGGACGCAGCTCGGCCGGCCTACTGGGTCCCAGATCAGGACATCCACTCCTGCAGCGAGTGCCAGAGGGAGTTCTCCCCACGTCTCTCCATCCACCACTGCCGCGCCTGTGGCCAGGGAGTGTGCGACGACTGCTCTCAGGAGCGGCGCGCCGTGCCCTCCCGTGGCTGGGACCACCCAGTGAGGGTCTGCAACGGCTGCAACCAGAAACCCGGGGAGCTCTAGCAGTACGAGGCAGAGAGGGGGACGGTTAAGGAAGCTGGCCTCTGCGAAAACTGGAATTGACAACATTTTGGCTTAGAGGCTTCAGCTCCCTTTCGTCTCTTTAGTGGCATTTCTTGGCTGCCACTACTGTCCTGTGGCAGGTTGGACTCTTTGGTTTATTGTTTTCTAACGCCGTCCTCACGTCACGTCAGTCCCCTGATGCTATTTCACTTTAATATGCCTATATTTTACACTGTGAAGAATACCAGTCAGAGTGAGAACTTGACAGCGTTTTATAAAAGTGAGTATTGTACGTGCTTGCTTGCAATTAAGTTCAGGTAACTACCCATGTACCCATTCGATCCTTTAAAACTTGTAATGATGCACGTGATCCCCCCCTTGACAATCCCTCCCAGTGTGACACACTAGTACTATTAGCACCTTTTGTAGTCTGGGGCTACATGGGTGAACCGTTATAATAGAATCACTGACTGAGCATCTTAAACTGATTCCGGGTAAGCACTTTTATAGCATTTAGGGCTAGCTTTAGAGGAAACAATGGAAAACCTCATATCCACCACAATAAATTTGGATCCTTTTGAATGGATCTACAGTAGTTTTCCTCTGCTTACACCCTGCAAGCTTTAGCTTTCCCGCCACTCTTTGGCTTCAGGAGGATTAGAACAATCAGAAGCCAATGATGTACTGTAGCAAGATCCGAGATGCATTCCGACTTATAGAAGCACATAATATTAACTTCTTACATCATCCCTCAATGCTTTGTGGTTGTTTGTCCATTTGAATGGGCAGATAATAGAACAGCCTTAATAATGCTGTCGACCTTGTTATTTTGCATAGTATGTGTGTGTATATATATATATATATATATATATATATATATAGGAAAACAGTTTACTTAAATAGGAAGAAAGAAATGGCCTCGTTTTTAAAATGTTAAAACTGTTATCTAACAAGACAAATCTGACTGCAGTGGGATGAAATGCAACAGGAACTGCTTTTATAGTGGCTGGCTCACAGAAGCAATATGGAACAGAGAAGACTTGAAACCATCTTTGAGGCTGGCCCCTCAAAACAGGAAATAATTAGAAGAGTAATCGTTTACTCTGTCAACTCAGGCTGTGTAGCTAGTTAGCTAGGAGCACCAAGTGGGCAACGTTTTGAGACTGTCCCACACAATTATCTGACAAATACAACATATAATGATGCAGATAGGCTTTTGACTGTATTGATCTGTTTTTTTTTCTTCCTATCAGGTGCTGACTTGGGCCCTGTTTACACGTACATGGTTATTTTGAAAAACTGAGACATTTCCCTTCATTTGTGCCCTTCGTTTACAACCAAACGGAGAATTCGCCTCTGAAAACGAGTCTTTCTAAAACCTCCGGCCAGAGCTTTGTTTGCATGTAAACTGAGACAAACGGAGGTTTAGGCAGCCGAGGAAGTGAGGAAGAGAAGAGAGAGGAAGTGATTTGTTGCTGTTGTTTCTATTTTCGGGATTGATATATATATATGCCGTCAATGCCATCAAGAGCATGCGAAACCTGTAGGTGGCAGTGTGAGAAGCTTACGTTAGCCAATCAATCCCGATTGAATATATATATATACACTTTTCTGAAAACTGACAGCTGTGCACGATGTTATTTTTTGAAAACTGAGAGGTTGAAATGTCCGTTTATGAAAATAGCCGGCCACGTGTAAATGTAGCATAGGAGAGTTGGTTTGGTTACCATTTTAACAAATAAGCTGAAATAACACTTTGACCTGAATCAGTGAATTATCTAATCACTGTCCCTATCTCAGTGAGAGATGTTCAATGAATATTACAAGGAACAAATCAATACCTTTATGTTCATGTATGCTCATACCATTATGTATTAAACTGCAGAAACTCAGTCGGTGTGTGTGTCACTTAGGAGCAAATACAATGCAACAGATCACTGTGTTAACCATTTCTTTTTTTTTTTAAAGAATAGAATTGTCATTCAACAGCAATTAGAAACTGTTGATTTATAGTATAAACGCAGTATCATTCTTTTCAAATTCAGATCGGAGACATCCTAAATTACGTTAGAAATCATAAGGTCAATTATGTCACAAGTAAGAGCACTTTTGTTGTAAAGGTTACACAAATCTTAACTGTAGTAGTTGCGTGCACTCGTGTATGTAGCACTTCTATTTCCTTTTGGCACAAACAAGTGGGTCAAAAAATAACTTTCCCCTGAGACTTCAATGTAACTCTTCGGAGGTCATCTTCCCAATCAAAAGTTCACTGCAACCTTGTGGAAATGACCTGCATACGTGGCCGAACCCTTTCAATTATAAAATACCTAATAGATTTTGTATATGACTATAACTCCATCCATACATTTGACAAAAAAAAAAAAAAAAAGATGGTGTCCTTGTCTTAAGAATGATTTGTGAGAAGAAGCATTCTCAGTCTTTTCCTAAAAGCTGGCCGGCTGCTCTCCTCCTTCCTGGTAGTCGGTGCTGTATGGGAAGTAGTAAAGGTCGTGTTTGACGGCCATTAGCAGGCCGGGGAGCCCCCTGCAGCCGCCCAACTTGGAGGAGAAGACCACGCTCGGGATCAGGTCGTTTGCGGTCGGGTGGGGGGATGGGATAGTCCTCAGTAGGTGGCCATCTTTTAGGCTCCATAACCTTGTGTAGCAATCCTGACCGACTGTGGAAGGAAAACAGAGGATGGGGGGGAAATGCAAAATGAGCGCTTTAAATTTTCCAATCAGGGTTTTCAAAGCACCTTGGGAGAGACATGAGACACCTTTGGCAGGCTTCAGATCTCTCAAACTCTCTCTGAAATACCTTATCTAGCCATAGTGTATTTTTATCTGCAACTGCCTCAATGTTGACTTACACTAAGTATGTCAGAGCATAGTAACTGTTAAGCCTGGTATTTCTTTGATTACGTTTTCAACAACAGTATGTTGAGCATGTGGTAACCTCTCCTACCTGCCAACAAAAGCCCCTCAGGCTCATTGACGTGGATGGGAAGGTAGGCGTGCTCATTATAGTGCCCTTTGTACTCCTGCACTGCCTTAGTCACTCGCACATCCCACAGCTTAATCTGCACATAAATGAAAAAAACACACAAAGCTAAAGCAGTAATAAAATCCATTTTAGTTGTTTTCTATCTCTTATCTTGGGGTCATTAGTCTCATCTCAGGACCAAAACATAGTTAAAATACTAGTCATTTAGAGCTCAATGTTTGTATGACCCACAAAAATCAAATTTTCAAGCCAATAACCTAACCTGGCCCAGCATGTCAGCAGCAAGCAGGTAGTTCTCATCCTGCAGGACGCGTACGGAGGTGATGGCCGATTCTTGATGGAAGCGGCTGGCTTTCCAGCTTTGATCCCTGCGGCCGCCGCGCTGCCGCAGGTCAATGCTGAAGATCTCTCCTGATCGACAACCATTAAACAGCACAGGGACCTAAGACAAAAAAGGAGGTATTTTACTTTCTTGGCCTTGCTTTTCTTTCTTACACTGCGCTTAGCCACACGAAAATAAGTCCATACTATAGCACGTTACAAGTGAACTCAAACATGCTTGAATCACTTAAATGTAACAGATGACTCACCCTAAGGGCAAACTGCTGAGCCAAGACATCGCTGCCGGTGCTGTACGTCTGCGTTCGGCCCGTCTCTGCATCTTTCACTATCACTCTACGAGACAGGCCTGCCAACACATGTATATATATATTATTTTAGATTCATACGTTTGTGAAGAGGAAATGTTTGTCCCCTCAATTAACAAGCTCTCTTTTCTAGATCCATTTGTGTCATTCGTTATTTTAATGAACTAAAACAATAATAAGCAAACAGGTTACTCTGTATTGCAAAGCAAGCATGTGTTGGTGTAGCTTTTTCTCTGCCTGAACAAAATGAGTATGATTTAACACCCCAAAACTATAGCTATGCCAACAAACTCACAGCTCTACAGAAGCTAATTACTATGATTATCTGTTTATGAATATCATATTTGATCATGGGTTGCAAAACAAATGATGACAGCTGCACAGACCAGTGCTAAAAGTCTTGTCAAACTGGGGGTTGAAGCACCAAGCACAAGACCAGGCTGACGATATCTTAAAGCTACACAGCATCCCGGGCTGGTCTGAGGAAAGAGGAGGACGGACGAGAGAGAAGAAATGTTAAAATGGGGAGATAAACAAACAATACCAACATGAAATAGGTCTTTTTTTATTACTATCAATCTACAGACATAGAAGTTAATCACAAATTCAGGAATTTAAAAGCCAAATGAGGGTTAATGAACTAAAAAGGGGTCATAATGAATTATTCTGATTACTTTGGAAAGCGTCTTCAATACCAAAGCCTTATGTCAAAATTCACCTTCTAACCATAATGAAATATAATAGCCTAAAGCTGACTACACACGATCCGCTGCAAAACTGCTCTGCGCTCGCCGCTCCATAGTTTTCCTATGGGGAAAGCGGTAACGCCGGAGCGCTGCGCTCAAAGTTCAAATTATTTCAACTTTGACCTCGTTGCCGCTGACATTTCAAGGCGCAACCAATTCCAGAACGTATATATCTGCGCTGCGCTTTGCCCCTCCGCTCTGCGCCCTACCTCGCGGTTCTACCGCGGATCATGTGTAGGCGGCTTCATGTGAACGTGTTAAATCGTGTAGGAAACCTGAGAGGATTCTATTCAGTACAACCTGGGTTGGAGTTGCTGAAGAGGGAAGCAGGAAGCAAACTGACGCAGCCGGGGGTGTCTGCCGCTCCTACCAGACACAGCCTGACAGTCAGCTCAGTCAAGGGAAATACAGGCAGTGTCCAAGCAGCACTTGAGTTTTAGGACATGTAGGCTGAATAAGAGCACTACTAAAGCTGAAGAAGGATACAAGACGTGGGAGTCTGGGTAGTTGACTGAGGCCCAGCAGATGGAATTCACCTGAAACACATTAAGCCAACCCTTTAGCTTACAGGATTTAAAATATATAATAATACATATATACACTCACCTAAAGGATTATTAGGAACACCATACTAATACCGTGTTTGACCCTATCCTATCAATATGGGCCAACATTTCTAAAGAATGCTTCCAGCACCTTGTTGAATCAATGACACAAAGAATTAAGGCAGCTCTGAAGGTGAAAAGGATCCCCCACACCACCACCACCAGCCTGCCCAGTGGTAACAAGGCATGACGGATCCATGTTCTCATTCTGTTTACGCCAAATTCTGACTCTACCATCTGAATGTCTCAACAGAAATCGAGACTCATCAGACCAGGCAACATTTTTCCAGTCTTCAACTGTCCAATTTTGGTGAGCTCGTGCATATTATAGCCTAATTTTCCTATTTTTAGTGGAGATGAGTGGTACCCGGTGGGGTCTTCTGCTGGTGTAGCCCATCCGCCTCAAGGTTGTTCGTGTTGTGGCTTCACAAATGCTTCGCTGCATACCTCGGTTGTAACGAGTGGTTATTTGAGTCAAAGTTGATCTTCTATCAGCTTGAATCAGTCGGCCCATTCTCCTCTGACCTGTAGCATCAACAAGGCATTTTCGCCCCCAGGACTGCAGCATACTGGATGTTTTTCCTTTTTCAGACCATTCTTTGTAAACCGTAGAAATGGTTGTGCGTGAAAATCCCAGTAACTGAGCAGATTGTGAAATACTCAGACCAGCCCGTCTGGCACCACAACCATGCCACGCTCAAAGTTGCTTAGATCACCTTTCTTTCCCATTCTGACTGACATTCAGTTTGGAGTTCAGGAGATTGTCTTGACCAGGACCACACCCCTAAATGCACTGAAGCAGAAATTTAACAGGTGTTCCTAATAATCCTTTAGGTGAGTGTATATAATATAAAAGGTTTCCACAAAATGTAGGGTGGATGTTGGGTACAGTGAAAAACATAAAATGTCTACACATTCAGAGTCACTGCTCCTGCGAAACACTCCCACCTTGCGGTTTGTGAAGTAGAGGTTGTCGCACATTTCCACAGACAGAGATCCCCGGCTGCTGCTGCTGAAGTTCATGATGCCATACTTGCAGCCTCCGTGTGACACATCATTGACTGTGAACACTCGCTCACATGCAGAGTCCCCCTGAGAAAGACGAGGAAGAGGAGGGAGGATGGAGTTCAAAGAGGATATGCAGACCAGCAAGTACACTATAACAAATTATTCTCGTGCTTTTCCAACTCTCAATTAAAGTAGAACATGTGTTTATACAGTGCATCTGTTACGACTGCAATATTGTCAGTCCCTCCAGAAAAACGCAATTATGCGATCGCATAATTCAATGCATAATCAGCCAAAGTCCGCATATTTATTTATTCAAATACACCGCACTTTCGCCGCATAAATTGCCGATTTCCGCGCAAAATATGCAGGGCTTGCATGATTTCATAATCCCCGCATTTTTGTTGCAAAAAAGCCACATATATCTTGTTGAAAAATGTTGCGTTTACTTCACACAAGAGCAGCCATTTTCCCCTATTGCCATGGGAACGTTATGAAGTGACGTTATGAAGTGACGTAATTACGCGACATGAACATCATCGAAAAGCTGCAAAACCCGCGATGAAGCCATGATGAAACCGCAATTTTTGCAAGTTCCCGCAATTTTTGCAAGTTCCTGCAATTTCATCGCATAAAATTGCATAAATATCCCGCAAATATTCCATCACATTTTTTAAGAAAACGTGCCGCATAATCAAGGATTTTTGCCCGCAACAATCACAAAAAAAACATTTTTCTGGAAGGACTGAATTATTGTATTAGCCCTAGCGTGTTTTGTGTGCGTTTTCACCACTATGAGCCGGAAGTTGTCAGTGTTGGGGTTGCTGTTGTCCGTGCTCTGGATCTCTAGTTTGTGGCGTCTCATTCCACTGACCTTCACCTCATGGACCAGCCTGGAGACACACAGTAACCACGTCAACACTGATGAGAAACATCTGCAAACAATTCACCAAACCAGAACCAATATCTGACAATGTATGTCTGTGTATTTATGTATTTAAAAACAAGTTTTGTAAAAGGTTACATCTGTGTATGAATTTAATTTATACAATTGAAACTGTCAGGCAAGAACAATATTTGACTACATTTTAGCATGTTTATTTTTCGGACTATTTTCAAACCCATGTCAAAATTGATTAGCATCTTTATTAGTGGGCCGGCAATGTTTCAAAGAAAACTCACTCTACACATACAGAACTGATTATCATTATAGTTAGACTTGTTTTGCTGGGGTTGTTTGCTGTAATGTATTACAGCTGTGGGTATTGCAATGTGGACAGGGTACAAGGAGAACAGCTCTATGTCCTCCGTGTATGCATGTGCACACAGCAGAGTGGTACAGTACCTGCAATAGGAGTTTTCAGGTAACATGCCAAGGTGTCTTTTCTGCAGCAGCAGCGAAGAGTTCAGTCCTGTTCTTGGTGCTTTCTATTTAGAAGATAATATATAATATAAAAAGTATGAAACCCAAGCATGTGGTGAGAAAAAGTATAACTGATGCTTCAAGTACAAGAAACAACATCATAATGCTAAAAGCTAAAGAAGGATTGACAAGGTCTGACAACAGACTCACTTTTCTGGGCTTTTCATCCTCCACGAGCATCTTGTTTCTCTGTTTCTCTCTTTCCTTCTCCTGCAACTGCTCTCTGGTCAGCGGGTTACAGTTGTTGTGTCCGGGCAACAGGCGAAAGTAACGATTTTTCTCCGGGTCAAAGTAGAAACCAGGCAGCTCTGGCAACAGAATAGGTGGTAAAATTAAGCATGGACATCTCGTCTTCTTGCTATTCAAGTTACACCCCAGGTTATTTTGTTTACATTAGGAATAACCATTTACTGTTTTACAAGGATTGTGTGTTGCAGTGTTTTCTGATAAAGTCTTCATGTGGGCACCAACTGTTTAATTTACTTCCTCTGACAGCTTACCATCACTAACAAAACAGTGCTTGTTATGTGGTATGGCTCAAGACTGAACACCAGAGAACTAATGTTTGTTCAATTATGGAGAAGATTGATGTGTGATACTGACCTGGTGCAGCATTGCTGGTCTTAGAGGAAGATGGGGAGGACGACGAGACAGACGCTGACTGGTTTTCATTTCTCCTCTGAGATGCTCTAAATGATGGCCCTGCATCATTATGTCCAGACCTGTGAACAGAACACCACTCTTACTGACGTTACCAACACTGCCTGTGCTGACACATATCACAAGTTTTAAACTAAACCATGCGTCAATATGTCCTTTAATATGATACTTTAACATACCACTGCTCGTCCTGTGTTGACCTTTGCCGGTTGCCTCTGTACCAACCATGGCGTTGACCAGCACCTTGTCGCCTATACGGTCGCTGTCCTTCTTGCCAGTTCCACTTCTTCATCCCTGCTGTTAGAGTCCGCAAGTAAGAATCCTCTCCCCACGCTGTCTATTATTAACTTCTAGCTATGTGTACAAGTGTGTAAGGCTACTTGATGCAGCATGTTTAGCTACATGTTAGCTAAGTTAGCAAGCTGCAGTCATTAGCATTTTTGAGCTAACGTTGACTACACATCTTTCTCGACACCTTTCTAGTAATGGTGGAAATGAAACACGAGTTAACGTGAATACGGTTTTATTACGTTAATAAACAGGCTTTCCGTTTAATGTAAACATTCTTTATTTTCTTAATAAACTGATGTTTTGTTACAGTTTCAACCCTCATAAGCTAGCTAGCTAAGCTAACTGCTGTACATTGAGTTCCTGCCTTGTTCTCCCGCCTCCAAATGTCATTCATTGGCTGATTGCTAACAATAGTGCCTGACGTTGCAGGCATTCATAGGTGGTTTTCTTTGCGAACGTTTCAGCCACGCATCACACATTGTATGACTTTGTTTTATTTAATTTGATTGACGGACGATGGGCATTCAAATACTCTAAAGGCTCTAAAGTAACACAAAATGTGTTCTCTCCAAACTCGCATTACCTTTTACCCCAAAACTATTTTAATCAATTGACAAAAAATGGTTGTATTACAGGCTGGTGAATTATTGTCCACATACGCCTAACTAAACAAATATAGTCATGACAGAGCTCATGATGTTTAATATTCTTATTTCCCATTGTAATGTTTTCACTAAAATAAAGACAAATGCATTTTATTCCATGCAATTATTACTACTCTGAGGACTGGGACATTGTTGTTGACAGCTTTCTCTGAGGCCACGCCTAGTGTCTTGATGCTAGTGTTGTATTGGTAGGGCGCACAGTGCCCATGCAGGACCGCATTGGCTGTTGTGTTTTTTCACAAGGGTCCCAAACTACACCGAGATTTGGAATATTACGTTACAGTCCTGCAGGAAAATGGCGACTGTCATTCATAATCCTCTAAAATCGTAAGTAAATTTCTTTTTTCTTTTTTTTAACAGTTATTGTATAGTTTGATTGCATGTGATTGATCTATATAGGGTTAAACGTGCGTTTAAATAAGAACCACAAATTAACACTTTCGCCTATGTAGCCTACTTGGACAGTCCGTGTTGTCTGCAGACCTGTACCGTCGCCTACTTGCTGTTTTGTGCAATACTAATATAAAAGCATGCACTCGTGCACAATCTGCAGAAAAAAACAGCTCCAACCCGCGGGTAAATGTCCGCACTCTCTCGTGCAGTTGGTTTCACTTAGACAGAAAGTTGCCATCGTCCACATTCTGCTTTATAAACACGATTGGCAGAAGTTTGCATGCAGGGCTTCTTTGTCAGTGGTAGACGGAGAATTTGCATAGATCATTTCATGCAATTATTGTCACAAAGCGCACATTGAGAGGGCGACTCTAATTGCGCGGCTCGGGCTTTTGCTGCGAATGTCAAATGCATGTAAACAATGGATAGCGGATTATAATGTGTTATTATATTGTATTGACCTCCTTTTATGCATGTAGAAGAAAGCTGCAATGTAATACCGATTTAGGGGGCGTGCAGTTTCCCTGAAGTTAGGGAAACCATGATTGATCACTTAACGGTGCCTAATCGGTGCAGAGCAGTTTATGATTTGTAGAAACATCAACCATCGAGCAGCAAACATGCTACCTTTGAGAAAATATGCAAAAAATGGCCAAATACGAAAAACACAAATTATTATTATTTTTTCCACAGTAAATTATCAATGCAAAATTAATTTGTTAATTCGTTTAGATAGATCCCCCCTCATGTCTGCCCTGCATTAAGTGCCCTATAACTTTCAGCTCAGCCTATATTACTGAATGCATGTCTAACCTGCTGGCTAACAGCAGATGTTTACCACTTGTCAAGTGGAATTAGGCAGTTATCACATCATCTGGTGTGCAAGATGCCATATCTATGTTTCTAATGGTGTGGCATAAACCATATCTTTTCACTTGAGGTAATTTTGTAATAATGTGGAAGTATAATTAAATCTTTCCAACTGTCAGCTGTACACCCTCTTAAGGCTTTATAAACACATTTTTTTTTACACAGAACCATTAATGTGCCAAATATCATTTTCTGTATTCATATTCACAGGAAAGGAAAAGGAGCATGACATGTTTCTTAAGTACAGAGAGAACTCACAATGGTCTTGTTTTGTAAAGCTCTTTGTTGACAACCAAAAAAGATCCTACTGTACACCCAGCACTTGGGGAAAAAGGCTTTTTAAGCTGCTGTATTCTGCTTAAACAGATTAGGCTGTAGAGGATGTAGGTATGGGTGTTTGGTGTCTGCAGTTGTGCATGTAGAGCAGCAGATTAGGCGTCCCAGTATTCTCCTGGGTCCATCTGTTGAGAGAGGGAGAGGTACATGTAAAGACAGACAGACTGATGGAGGAAGGGAACCCCATCTGCCCTTCATATGTGGCACGACGCTCTCAGACAGACCCCCCTACACCATCCACTATCTGCAAAAAGGGAAAACAATGTATGTACGTGTAGGTTGGAAGCAGGACTCAACCTACCTAAACAGACAAATACGCATAAGCCGATACTATAATACTGTCACATAGAAGTGTAAGAGCAAATATACAAGTAACATGTGAGGTATTACCATGGGAAATAATTATTGTGGCGTAGTTCTCAGGCAGCACGGTTGTTTTAGTCCACTGTCTGTTTGAAACGGGCTTGTCATCTGTCCTCAGGATGTGACTGGTAAATCATAAGCAGCCAGTAAAGGACATGATAATAATCTTCCCTGCTCTGGAAGATGAATTACAGCCGTCAACAGCTCGCAGTAAATGCGTCTGCCTCTCTAGACTCATTCAGTCATGTTTAGCTGTGCATATACTTTATTTATTTATTTGATTTTATTTTATTTATTACTCTTTTTTTTTTCTTTTTTTTTTTTTTACAAAGACCTCTTTGTGATTAAAACTGGGTGGCTGTGTGGGATGGGACTAATGAAGAGCTGACATGAGAAGTATTCAAATGAGCGATGTCATTCATATGTAGATATGTGTTTATGTGCACGTCCTGTGTCCGTTTACCTCATATTTTTATCATTGGGTTAGGATGTGGGCTAAGATTTAGGAAAATGTAAAGGAGGTGGTGTGGGTGGGTCAACGTGTATGGGGTTGTGTTTTTATTATGTGTGTTTGTTGCATGCATGGGCGGTTGTGTAGCCACCCGCCCCTCCCCCAATTTGCGTGAGAGGGAGCGTGAGTGATGGAGGTTTGGAGAGGGGAGGGTGAGGGGGGGGGGCTGGAGGGAGTTGTCTGTCTGGCTGCAGGCTGCATTTACTGCATACATTTGTACTACCTCAGCACAGGGGCGAACTCTGGCCTTTGTCTACCCGAGCCTGGGGAATGGGAATGTCCGGGAATGGTTTCCAGGCATGGGGAATTAAATATCCAGGAACATTTTTCTATTAAAAGCACCATGCAGTGATCAATCTTTTCCCCCTTTTGTTTTCTTTTCTGCACATGTAACTGGGACATATTTCTCTCTTCATGTGTTTTGTTTGCATGTGTGTATGTTATTAATCTCCACATAGAAAATAGCATCTGAAACAGCATCTGAATCAGGGTTTCCCCTTTGCAACACCCTTTCCTCCCCTCTCTCCCCACTCCGACCGCACTCTGTGCACCATTCCCTTTCCATCCCTTTGTGTGTCTGTTTGTGCACGGACAAGCATGTGTTTGTGTGAGTGCGCTCGTGCATACATACATCCACGTGTTTGAGAGAAAATGAGTATGATAGGGTTTGAAAGGGAACACGTGTGCCCCGGGACATATCGAACCCCTCCTCTTCCCTCCCATCCTGCCTCCTTGGCTCCTCCTCTTCATCCCCCTCCTTTTCTGCTTCACCCCAGTGCTCTGCCTACAAAGTGCCACAAAAGACGCCTATCAGTGCCCACATGCTGTTGCGCTGCCCTGCACTTCCTTTGGGGCCTCTTACCTATTTCTAGCCAAAAGTGGGCTTCCTTTCCCCTCTCTATCTTTGAGGCACTGTATGTACGTTCTGAGCAGATATGCAAGCTTTATGAGAAAGATGTGTCTGGTTGTTGAAGAGGCTTGTATTGTGAAAGAGTTAGTGGCTTATACAGAGTACAGTTTCCCATTACTGTACTTCTGACTCAGTGAGCTGAATGAGGTCATGCAAACAACAGTTAAACAGTTCATGATGAGAAATGTTGTGCCTGTTAAGCCTATTATCAAGACATCAGTGGGATTTTTCTGTTCTGTATTTTTCAAAATGAATGTATGTGTAAGGGACAGTATATTTTGTACAATATCATATACAGTAACATTTTGAGAACCCCTCCTGCCGCCAAGTTGTTAACTTTAGCAAAGGATCAATAGAAAGCATTCTGTCTGGAAACATTACAAATCAGCATGGTTTGTGCACGGCTCAGGACAGGAGTGCTTGGCAGCAGGTGATTAAAACCGCACCAGTTATCTAAAACCACAATTTGTGAAGTAGTTAATCAGAAGACATGGTAAAATATATAAACTGAATCATATAAGATGCAATAACATTGAGATGATGAAGTACTACTGTTATTCATGTCCATAGGACACTAACAACATCTAACAAGTGTAAAGTTCTTTTCTCATGCATCCATATCATAGTTTCAACCGAAGGTATAAATCATGGCATCTTCTTCAAATGTCATAATAACAGCTAATAATTACAGAGACAGAGCAACATTTCAACACTACCTTACATCAACTGCACACACTTGCAAGAATGCCAGCACACAGACAGACAGACAGACAGACAGACAGACAGACAGACAGACAGACACACACACACACACACACATCTGACTAAAAGCAGAGTCTGAACTGTTAATCTAATAAGGGGTTTTATTTTGTGGTGAAGAAACTAAGTTAGTTGGTGGTCGTTTGCAGATCACCAGAGGATGATGTTAGTGTTTCACTTTTATGTTCCTTTGATTTTCTGAGGTGAACATCTAAATGTCTTACGCATTTCATTTCTTATTCTCATTATAATAACACAACATAAATAGAACATGTTTTTAATTTCACAATCCTGGATCTGTCTGTTTATTTCTGGCGCTCTCATGGATGCTACAACCTCAGCCATCAGCCTAGATGCTGCTTCAAAGCAGAGAGCTCATTAAAATGATTGACAAAGTTACAGTAAACTGAGGACAACACTGATAAAACACTTCCTGCCTTTTTTGCTTTAACACAATAAAGAAATGCAACAATTGTTTAAATCATCAATTAATCTGCATATTAGTATTTTCTCCAGTAATTGAAAAATGATTTGGTTCATAAAAATGAAAAAGAAGTTTCCATTGTGATCAACGTGACATATAATCTGACCAACAGTCTAAATATTTACTTTACTATCATATATGATAGAGAAAACATTAAAACCCTCACAGTTGAGAAGCTGGATCCAGTGAATGAAAAAAAGAAATGCCTGAAATGCTTAACTAGATAACAAAATTGTTGCAGTTTAATTTTGTCGATTGACAAATCGAATAATGAAATAATAGTTTCAGCCCTATAATAAATATTACATCCTACACAAAGATGTCATGTTTTAAGAACTTGTCGAAACAGGAAGGACACGGTGTGGATGAGAAATATTGAGAGTTTAGAGAAATGAGGACGAATGTGGAGAGAAGTATGACCACTGATGAGTTTCAGTGATTAACTATTCTATTTAGCAAGATGGAAGAGAACGTGCTGTGAGCAATACATAACAGACAGAAATACGTGGCAGATAAGAATAAGATTGATGGACAGGAATGACAGCAGACATCCAAACAGAAAGTCTGAATAATAGAGCTAAAGTTTGAATATTTATAATGTCCATAATAGGGGTGTAAGTCACACGTTATATCACGATACCGTATTATATTTATTCTTAGGACAACGATACAATATTTACTGATATACTAAAGTCTGCCACAATACGATTTCGATGCGATTCAATTCAGGGGCCTGCGATCGATATGAGAAGATACATAAGCCCATTTAACACAATCAGTTACTTTTATATATATTTACAAAAAGCAACTAGAATATGATTTTACAATTTCATTGCTAAGCTCTTCCTGACATTTACATTAAAACAGAATACATATAAAGTGGGAATTTCAAAATAAAGGCACATCTTAAAGATGCCGATATGTATCGATATTTTCAGTTTGTATCAATAATATTGGATCGCTGAGGATTGAATTGATATAAGATTGGTGTATTGTTACACCCCTAGTTCATAAGCTCTACCTTTATCAGTTTTACCTTGAAACATTGAAAAGACTCCCCATCGCACACAAAGCTCCTCTGTGCTAGTATGGGAGCAATTGAGACAATCACAGCGGTATACACAGGCACAAATACATGCATATATACACAGGCGCGCACACACACACACACACACACACACACACACACACACAGCAACTGCAGATTCCATCAGTATCCAGGAAGCTGTTGACCAAGAGGAATGTGTTCCCTGACATGCAAAACTCCACTTACATAAGCTCCATCACTAGGATCAGCCATACAGTCCACTAATGGGTACCAACAGGAGCACATTGCAATCTCTGATGTTTAAATCTGGTTCGGGGGTTGGGGGAGGATATCGGACATGCGCACGCACGCACACACGCACACACACACACACACACACACACACACACACACACACACACACACACACACACACACACACCTCTTTACTCTTACTTAGCCAAACACACAAAGCTCACCTCTCAGACAAATGCATAGCAGTCAAACAAGCAGGCACGTACACTCACTTATGTAAGCGTTTATGAAGCCGCCCAGGGATGCTACACAGACGCTTTGTTGCTGAAAATGGGACAGAAACATCATGGGATGACACAGGTAGGAAAGGAAAGTGGGGAAGACAGATGCCTGTAGGCACACACGCACGCACGCACACACACACACACACACACACACACACACAAACACAAACTTCAGGCAACAAATAGTGAAAGCAGAGATAACACTTCACCTCTGGGAATGTGAGTTATGTGACAGGAAGTCTCTTCTGGACATTTGGATTTGATTGGATTGCTGCGACTGCTGGTTCGTCATACTGTAAAAACACATGGCCAAAAACACCAGCTGCCTTCCTCATTTCTGTAGGTCTCCTGACACAAACCTCAGCCAGCAAATGCCACATGTGTTCAAGCCCAGATGTTATACAGTACATACACTGTGGCACTGAAGGTGCACACAGAGCCACTATAGAGGTTTTAATTTTTTGCATGTTTGCTGTGCTACTGTAAAAACATTTTTTTTTTATGGGGGTTACATGCTAAATTTGTTAGCTGGTAGCAGTGACTTCCTGGAATCTCCCGCAGTTGCCTAGATTACATAGTATCCCATGACATGAGGTAGCCATACTGTCCTATTATGTAATTTGTCCAATGTCCATTTTCCCTTTTTTTTAATTCATATTTTTCTCTTTCCAACCACAAATCAAGGACCTTCTCCATACCTGTCTCCTCCCCCTTTTCCCTCCATCCGTATATATGCATGCAATACCTGGTTCACTTCCTGCTGCTGCTCACTCCAGCCTCTCACCCTTCTCCCTCCCTCCCCCTATCCTCTTCCTCCTCCATCCACCCTCTGCTCCCTCCACCTCCAAACACTGCACGTCTTTGTGAGATTCAGTGTGACCAGAGTGCTGGTCTTTGTCCAGCTTAGAATTCTTTACATATCTGTGCTCGGCCAGTCAGAGAGAGGGGCTGACGGGCAGGCAGATAGACATGTATGCACATAAACAGAGAGACAGACAAGATCCTGCTGATTTGGGTATCTTCCCAGCAGCAAGAGATTCTCGTGGCATTCTTTTCTCTTTTTTTTCAACCTTTAATTCATTGATTATTAGCATAAATGAGGACGACGTCTGGATATCATACATAGGAGATGCTAACAGAAAATTCTACTTATGGCTGTCTAATTTAGTAAACTAAACAGTAAACTGTGCCCAAAGATGGTTGACTAGTTCAGTGCACTGCCTCTGGAGCTTAGCCATGTGTGCCTCTGCTGGCTAAAGATCAGACCCCGTTAGAACTATCTTTCCTTTATCTTCCTCTCTGGATTTCAGCTATGTCATTAAATAAAAAAGGTAAAAGTGAGTTAATCTTTTTTTTTTTTCTCTAATGATCTTAGCTTTAAAAATCTGACCTCTAGACTGAGATTGTAGAGATTATTGATGGCTCACATCCTGATTTATAACCTCTTTTCAGTTGAGTTTGCGTGCGTGTGTGTGTGTGTGTGCGCATGTGTGTGTGTAAGTGTTGTATGGACTTTGATCCAGCACTCTCCCTTATCTATCAATTTGAAAGAGAGAAACATTCTTCTCTTCTTATGGTTTATCATTGTTTTTTCTGCATGTGTGCCTTTACAGCCCTCATTGTGTATAGATGTTCCTTTTCAGCTCATTTGTCTTCGTGCTTCGTCCGATTCATGCAGCAAATCCAGACTTTACACAACAAACCGAGCTGAAATGAGGAAAGAAGTCTGGGCTTGTTATATTAAGCTAATGTTTACTAGGACTGGACAGGCCCCACTCATACTTGATTTGCAGACCGTACCAAATTATCAGCCGCCCAGCACATGTTATTGCCATTAACTATCCAAAAATGTTAGCATTTAGCAGCCTGATAGGACTTCAAGAGCAGGGATGACTCAGCGCACGGAAAGCAGAAATCAAAGCAGCATGCTGCAAATAGCTTAGATCAATGGCAGAAATAGGACTATAATGTTACTTGTGGGTAACCTAAGTCCGATGTTAAATGCATGGGGCAGTAAATGATAATGAGCCTGCTTCTTCTTGTCTGTCTATCTGTCTGTGTTCAGGCTTGGTGACCAGTTCTACAAGGAGGCTATCGAACACTGCCGCAGCTACAATGCCCGTCTCTGTGCCGAACGCAGTGTGCGCATGCCCTTCCTGGACTCGCAAACTGGTGTAGCACAGAACAACTGCTACATCTGGATGGAAAAGTGCCACCGCCAGCCAGGTGGGAAACACTATCTGATCCACTGAACAAATTCATGCTACTGATATGGCTTTCAAAATATGGGAATGTTTACGTTCTAAACACTGTAGATTTGGTTTACTGTTGAAAACAGTTGTGGTTTTATGGGGGGTTATGTGCTAGACTATTTCTAGTGATTTTCTGGAGTCTTGGAGACTGTGTTTGCCAGGCAACCAACCTATGTTGGTTCATTGCGAAATCTAATGTGTAAATTAGAAAAATTGCGAAGTGCTGGTAGGCAGATTTTGTCACCTTTGAAAAGAGCCAGGCTAGCTGTTACCCCTGTTTTCGGTCCTTATGCTAAGCTAGGCTAACTAGCTACTGATTGTATATTGAACGCACAAAGACTGGTATCAATCTTCTCATCTAACTCTCAGCAAAAAGCAGAAATGCATAAATATGGATGGATAGCAAGGGTTTAATGTATAGTTCTCCTCCCTCAATAAAAAAGCAAGTCAACCCCCCTTTTGTACATTACATGAGTTACCACTTGCTGATTTACCCTGAGACATGCAGTGAGAATGCACATTTGGGTCGCCTGCACAACCAGAGGGAACAATCTGCTCTTTACCGAGAGCTGGACACAAATAGCCTGTTCTCCATCTTGTATCCAAAGCCCTTCAGGCCACACCCTATACTTTGTGGCAGACCTAACTCGCATTATATGCATTTATTCTGGGTTTATCCCTACCCCCTCCTTCTCTTTTTTCTTTGCTCCTGCTGACAGATATAAAAATATGCTTATTCCCCGTTCATCTCTGTCTCCTACTAAGCTAATGGTGGAATATGATTAGACACAAAAATACCCAAATTTTCAATTCAAGCACAAGAAGTCTGTTTTGCTGAAATAGTGACACAGCATAAGTGCTTAAATTGTTCATTGGGGTAAAACTGAATGTAAACATCCTCAACAATAAGTAACATTTCTACACCTTATATGTCTGATAAAGTACCTAAAATTCCAGGTTTTATGAGACTTTCTAGAATCTGAATATAAGAGTGGGAGTTTTCTAAATATGTGTGGACCATAAGCCTGAGCACTGAAAGCAGGATATATTAAGTGTCAGGAAAACAAGACTGTGTGTGTGTGTGTGTGTGTGTGTGTAGGGGTCTCAATGCAAGTTTTGTTAAAATTGTAGGCCTGCCAATGGTTGTTAAATTTCTTCCTGTGTGCCTGTGTCTCTGCATGTGTGTATGTCTATGGTTGTGTGTGTGTGTGTGTGTGTGTGTGTGTGTGTGTGTGTGTGTCCAGGCCAGGCAGCAGGACAGATGTATACCTACCCTGCTCGTTGCTGGAGAAAGAAGAGGCGACTCCACCCTCCCCTGGATCCCCAGCTCCGCCTCTGTGAGCTTCGACTAGGTAAGACAAACAACACACACACACACACACACACACACACACACACACACACACACTGACATGCATGCACAGTGAATGTCATAGACGCAGCAGTATTGACCACAGTAATACAATAATAATAAAAAAAAAACCACTTTAACCGGTGCAGCCACTCCTTTTTGTATTCACGCTTCACCTAAATGCACATTGTGTTTATGCCCTCTGTTCTCTTGTGTAGCTGCAAAGAGCTTTAGGCGTGCTCAGTGGCGTTACTATCTGACCATCTGGCTCTGGTTAGCCCGTCTCTCTCGCCAGGTCTCCAGGTTCATTCTCTCTCCTGAATCAATGCCTCCTCTCACTGTTCTCTGGCAGTAGACACACATATACACATACATAAGCGCACAAACACCCCCACACATGACTCTCGCTCAGAAGCACCCTAACTGGGCCTCTATAATCATTTGTCCATGAGGCATTAGAATGTAAGTGAGTCTTATGAGGTGAAAGTGTGCACATTTTTTTTTTGTGTGTGGTATAGGGGATTTTAGCAAAGGAATGCAGCAGGAACCTGATAAGGGGGGAGAAATAAAGGCAAGTCTTTGTTTCGGCTTTGCCACACTATTGTTTCCCCCTCGCTGTCTTCCAGACGCAATATAATACTCCAGAGCGTTCCACCATGAACGATTCAGCTTTAAGCAGAAGAGTCATCAGGGGGGAAAAAAAGAGAATAAACTCTCCAGAAGCAAGCAGCCAACCAAGTAAAACACAGAAAGGGAAAGACTAGCAAAACACTGTAGTTTACAAGAGCAGAAAAGCCTTTGTAGGGTGAAAGAGTCTCCAGTTTTGTTTTTCAGAGATCCATTTCTCCAGTTTGGCCCAGATATCTATCATAAAACGACAGAGGAATGTGAGTGCTCCCCTTTCAGGCTTTTGGAAACACTTTATGTTTATTTAATGCTTCCTGAGAAGAGAGGTTTGTCTGTGTATGTATGTATGTGTGTGTGTGTGTGTGTGTGTGTGTGTGTGTGTGTGTGTGTGAAGATACACAGAGGCTCTGTCACAAGGTTACTTTGAAATAGTACAAAACCAGAATTTAACTCCTTGTTTTGTACAGCAGACCCTCTGCTTCTCATGTCGCAGCTCCACATGTCAGTGGCCTTGCCTCAGCAGCCATTTTGCTTCCCTCAGTGTAAATTCTGATCAGTGTTACAAAAAAAGGGGTAAGCTAATGCATAAGAATAAGATATTTTTGAGATACCTAACATTCATTTTAAGATGTACAAAAAAGCAAACGCATGTAGTTTAAGGTTACCTCTTTTATTGTATTTTGTTCTTATGTTTTTCTTAGTTCATAACACTAATTTTAATGTCAGGGGTGCGACGGTATTGGCCAGTTTACATTACAGAGTCACTACAGTGATTTAGTGTTGCACTCCCATAACATTATATCCTGATTTTTAGTTCGTAGTATGGGTCAAGCTCTTAAAATTCTGGATCCTACATTTCCCATGATGCAACTCAAAGGCATCTTTCATTAGACCCCCCTCCCCCCGTCTCCCAAATGCTCACTTCTTTCAAACCCCACATGTCCAGTGTGAAATGCAGACTTTCTGTTAAAAACATGTGAGCCTCAAACCCCCCCCCCCAACCCCAGATAACCCCAATGACATTACTGTGACATCATCAGGGTTCATTTTTCAAACTTTGGAAAGCTCCTCCACAGCCACAGACGACATTATACAACTGCTTAGTGCTTTCACAAGCTAGTACTCCTTCTGACAAATAAACTGACCTGCATGTGTAAAATTGGTGGAATGCCACTTTAAATTCATCAGCGGATCCAAATCAATATATGTGTGAGCGCGTATGGGTGTTTGTTCGTACGGGTTGGGGGTGTAGGACGTTTCTTTGCCTCTCGCTGGCAGAGCCGAACATTTAGCTCCACATTCTCTCCACCGCAATTGCCCCGGAGAGTCAATGGAGGGGTGAGGAGAAGGTTATAAAGGGGAAGGTGGATTGGTGAGGGCAGAGAAAATAGGGGAGAGGAAAGCAAAGGCAGAAGGGATTTAGTATAAAGGAGGAGAGAGGGTGTCAGCAGAGAACAGAGGTGAATGGAGGGATACAGAGTGGGGAGGGGAGAAACGTCTTGTCAGTGCCAGCAAGTCAACCCACACAAATAGACACAAAGAAATGAGAGGAGGAGGGGGGGGACCCAGAGGTGAAGCAGCCTTGCACACTCCCTGCCTTTCTTATCACATCCTTACTTTCATTCTGTTCTCATCTCGGTGTTAGAGATCAACGACGAGGACAGAGAGTCAATGCTGCAGCAAGTTCATCCCCATGGAAATGAAAATTCAAATAATTATTTCCTTTTTCTCTTACTGTGCACCTGGTGCCACTGTTACTAAAACTCCCTTTACATCCTGTGCAGAGGGAACACATTGATACGGATATATTTTCACAGCTTTGGTCAATTTCATTCAAAACAAGCTTTTGAAAGTGCTTTCTAAATAGGATAACTTTGAAAATTCCGATCATGTCATCTGGCACAAAGCCGGTTACTCAAGTGGCCTGCAGATAGCCAGTAGAGACAATTTAAGTAATTTAACTTTTGTGTTTGATATGGTCAGCAACATTTTAGTCAAGATGATAAACTGCAAAAAGTTTTGAAATACATTTGCATTGGTAAGGACATTGGCTCAGACACACACACACACACACACACACACCTGCCATATCAAATGCTTTTTCTTATTCTCTTCTGCCACTACCTTGTCAGAAGCTGAACTGGCCCCTAAGCGCGAGGGGCCCCCAGGGGAGGCCACAGCTTTGGAGGCCCTCCTGAGGGGGGACAGTCTGCTGGAGAAAAAAAACAACATCTGTAAGGAGGAGGAAACGTTGCTGGAAATACAGGTATTTTATTATACTTTTATAATGTGTGCATTATGTAGAGTGGTATGTATATTGTCAAAATAGTAACCCACAGGCATATTTTTACTTTTACCTAACCCTCCCACTGTCTGTATGTGTCTATCTATCTGTAGAGAGTTCTGGAGGCGGAGGAAAATGGGGACGGTCTCCATGATGACGAAGACTTTGACGTGGATACTCCAAAGAGAAAGAACAGAAACAGAGGCAAAGTGAGTGTCACACAGACAGAGACACAGCGTGTACACAGGCACACATTTGTGTGTGTGTGTGTGTGTGTGTGTGTGTGTGTGTGTGTGTGTGTTAGAGTGCGGATCGGGCCGCATTTTTCTGTCCGAGCCCGGCCCGCGTCCGACAGAGCAGTAACCGAACCCAGTCCGAGCCCGACAGGCATTAAGAAATTTGTGTCCGAGCCTGACCTGAGCCCGACACAGTTAAAATCTTGTTTTTTTTCTCATACTAATGACACATGTACGTTTGTTTGTGTGGAAAGCCCGCTTGTATTAAGCAACTGTAGGAAGGCATTCGGAAATGTCAACAGATGAGCGCATCAGCGCACATGGGGCAACAAGCGCACGTTAACACAGGTGCGCACCTACATAATAAGCTTTTTTAAATTTAAAATGTTCAATGCCTTATCGCTCTGATGTGACTGAGCCCGACCCGAACATCATTTCTAAATATCTGTCTGTTCGGGTATCCATCCTCTAGAGTGTGTGTGTTCTGTGTGTGTGTGTGTGTGTGTGTGTGTGTGTGTGTGTGTGTGTGTGTGTGGTAAAAGAGGAGAGTAAATCTATTAAATGAAAAAGTGATTGTCTTTGTTTCATACCAGATAAGCACAATAAACCTTGCTTTTGAAATATGTTAATTCATGCCAAGTTAAAAGAAATTATAAAAACATTCATACATTGGAAGTTTAAATATCAGAGTGTGTTTTGTTTCCTTTCAGAACAGAGGATCCAGTCGCAGGAGGACAGAGCCCGTTAACATCGACGACCAGGATAAACCTTACGTCTGTGACAGTAAGAGAAAAGGATGCTTCATTTGTTGTACATCATGTGCCATCATGTGATCAGGGTCATTAGTGTTCACTCTACACCTTAGTCTAACTATATTCAGAAACACAGTGTTTCCTAAAACCCAAGGAAGTGGAGAAACTCTCTTCCCCTTAGCTTACCATTACCATTACTATTAAAAATTCCTTTGAGATATATTGTCCAGAAACGTTTCTCTACATTTCAAATTCTTAGCTTAAATGTTTAGAAAACAGAGACAAATCCAGCAGACGAGTAGTTTTCTCTCATCTTTCAATGATAGCCCCCTCTCCTTCTGTTCTAAGAGCTGTCCTCTGCAGCATGAAGAAAGTGTTTGTCGTTAATCCAGACCTGACTAGCATGCCACTTGCGTACTTGGACAGAATCCCCCCCTCCGCCCAGGAATGGATTGCCATGCGGATGTGGATAGAGATAGCCACGCTGACTGAGCCTCGAACAAATGAATCTCATCCTCATTTTGTGTCTTGTGCTGTCTTTCCTTTATTGTTTGCTTTTGTGTCTTCTCTGTTCCAGATAGATACAAACAAAAGCATAACTCAAAAAAGGCTGAAGAAGGTATCTGAACCTGTCGCCCTCTTGTCTTTCTAGGGGCTTTATGATTGGCCTTTTTTCTTTTTTTGCTCATGGGCATCTGGTGTGGGAATGGCTGACTGAATGCTAATACCTTTGGAGAATTTTAACGCTTGAAATGCTTAATGCTCGTCCAGGTTCCTGAATTCAGTGCAAACATTGCATGACACTAACGCTACGCCATGTGCCTTAATGCTTGCTCCTTGCAAGGCATGCACAGAATTATGCCTAAGCCGCAGCTCCACTAATGTCGCCCTGAGGGATGCATGTTTCCTCAAAGCTGTGCTCGCTTTGATGTGATCCGCAGATGTAGCCATTGTAGAAGTGTTTACACTAGGTGGACTATCTTAACATGGGATTGGATTGGCAACGAGTTTACAGGGAGATGGTGAAGCTTTGTGGTAAAATAATGCAAATTGGTAAATGCAAAGACAGAAGAAATGGCTGCCGAATTGGGTGTAGCAAGAAAAGCAGCAGAAATATATAATATAATAATAAGAAACTTCTATGATGGCTACAGCTCTAATGTGCTCATTAAGTTCTCAATGACCCCAAGAGCTACTACAATATTAGACTATAGATCCTATTTTTTCTTCATATTATTAGCACATTAAATGCTTCCAAACAAATCCTGTTTTTATATATTAGATGTGTGACTTCCAGTGCTTCACAGTACAGCAACAGCAGGGTAAAAATGTGTCTGTAAAGCTCTAACCTTGTGTCGGTTTGCTTGTTATATGTTTTTAAAAAGAGTTGTAGGTGTACCTTTGATACATCTCGGGTCCATGTCTATTAGTCGTTTCACTGGACTTCCTTGTGAAGAACTTAGCAATTCGTATGTGTATTTTCATTTCAATTCAATGCCTGATTTTACGTCAGCTTTTTGACATTTGCCTAAAATGAGCTATCTTTCAAGTTATTTAACTTACAAAAGAAAATTATTGGCATTAAATATTTAGCAGATAAAGCTCCTCGCTCGCTGTCTCAGCAGCAATAATATATAATCTCAACAACTCTGTCTTAAACTAAAGGTTACATCCCATTTATATTCACATACAATGACTGTAAAGCAAACCATCAAACATGAGTACTGACAGCAAGTTGAAGTTCCTGCAAATTAAAATCAATTATATTCCTATTTAGGCAGAGATGACAGATTATTTTGAGCTGACTCTTACTCCACTGTACTCTACAATAGTTGCACAAGTTTTTTTCTTTTTTACATGTTTCTAATGCACCTGTGACGTTTTATCTATAGTCTGTGGAAAGCGCTACAAGAACCGGCCTGGCCTAAGCTACCACTACACCCACACTCACCTGGCAGAGGAGGAGGGCGAGGAGGAGAAGGAAACAGAGATGGCCCCATCTCCTCCATACAACGCAGACAACCACAAACGTAAGCTGCTGGCTAGCATTTAATTACATAGAATGACAAAAAAGTTTCAGTAAGTGCTAGCTCATGACAGGAACTCCCCAATGCACACAGTCACATGCATTCATAAAAATAAAATTGACTGTATGATAACCCAGATGGCCACAAGTTTTCAGAATATTAATGGCAACTCATGCATCTTTCTCCTTACATGTGTCTGTTCCTGCCGACAGCTCAAAAAGGCCCAGATGGCAGCATCATCCCCAACGACTACTGTGACTTCTGCTTGGGAGACCAGGACTCCAACAGGAAGACAGGCCAGGCTGAGGAGCTGGTGTCCTGCTCTGACTGCGGACGCTCCGGTGAGTCCCCAATCTCCACAACATGGAGGGTTTCCATCAAAGCTTTAGGTTCTTTGTTGACGCCAGCATTAGTTGTAGACCACAAGTAGTTTTCCTGCCAATCAAATGAGTGGAATTTAAAGAAATGTTATGAGTGTTTTCAATAGCACAGCAAAAACAGTACTCTTATCAAGGGGAATAGTTTGACATTTGAGGAAATACACTTATTTGCTTTCCTGCTGAGAGTTAGATGAGAAAATTGATGCAATTCTCATGTCCATACGGTAAATAGGAAGCTAGAACCAGAAGACTGTTAGCTTAACCTAGCATAAAGACTGGGAATGGGGAAACAGCTAGCCTGTCCAGAGGTAACGAAGTCCACCTAACAACACTTCTACAACTCACTAAATAACACATCCAGTATATCTGGTTTGTTTTGTATGTACAAAACCTAAAGTGTAAAAGTTGTGTTTTTACAGGAGGTTATATACTGGACTAAGTAACTTCCTGGAGTTTTGTTGTTACCATTTTTGTAGGTTGTTGTACAGATTAAACAAACAAGATAAAACGTGTTAATTAATGAGCTTTAAAGCTGCTGGTGTTTCCTTTGGACAGAGCCAGGGTAGCTGTTTCCACCTGCTTCCAGTCTTTATGCTAAGCTAAGCTAAGCTAACCAGCTGCTGGCTCTAGCTTCATACTTAACGTAGACACCTGAGAGTGGTATCAACTTTCTCATCTCACGCTCAGCAGGGAACAAATAAGTGTATTTCCCAAAATCATACTATTACTTTAGGAAATAATTGAGATTTTCAGAAATTAGTTGTTTGCTCTCATACTTTATTTTGTGTTTACTAGACATCTCATTTTTGTTTCCCTTACTTTTTTATCCACAATCTTGTTTATGTCTGTTCCTCGCAATGTTTATTTTTGGTACATTGACTTAAATGGTGCTTCCCTAATGGCCACAAATGTGGTGCAGTTTAAAACTCTGCATCAGATATCTATTTATATTTTATATTTTTATATTAATATATTATTATAATTATTACATAATTGTTTTTGGAAGCCACATCGATAAGCTATACTATTAACAAGTTTACATGAATGTTCACACAGTTCATTTTAGTCCAATTATTCCAAGTCATCATTGTTCAAACCAACCTTTGTCTTTATCTGATGATGTGATCTGATTCTACATTTATGGCGTGCAGTGAATTGAGCTTTCATGTTCGCACAGTGTCTTTCCAATGGGTTGTCAATGAGCCTTGTAGACCATCAGAAGTTTGAGCCAACTGCTGGAACTTTTTGCAATTTCAATAATATTGATTCCTCAGCTCCGCTGCTTGCTTCCATCCTGCATGCTTCTCCATGTCAGCATCACCCATCAGTAAGGACTTCTGCCTTTAGACGACATGCATTCACTCTTTTGTTGCTCTGTTTTCACCATTACCTTATGGCACATTTGGCTGCATTTTTGTTTCTTTTTCCTCTTTTTTTTCCTACACACTAAGCCAAAGCCACCTCTGCTGGATATCTCAGCAAAACATTTCTCGAATCAGCTCAACCGTCTTACGCAGTAAGAGGGCATTCATTTCAACAAGTGCGATGCTTTCTTGCTACGGTAGACTTTGTTGTTGCGAGAGTGTGTGGCCTTGTCTGTGTTGCTCTGACGCTGATGTTTTCATGGTAGCTAGAAGAGGAGGAGTGAAGAAGAATGGGAGGAAGCCGAGTGCTCTAGAGGAATTGTTCAGCAACACGTCAGACAGCGAGGCCTCCACGTTTCATGGCTTTGAAGATGCCGAGCTGGAAGACATTTTGTTTTCAGATGATGATGATGCTGTGGATGACAGCTGATGACGGACTTCCTGACCACCTGGACATTTGAAGACATTTTTTCTTGGAAAATCTCTGATGGATACAATGGCATTTTTTTAACATGCTCAGGTGGATTTTACTGTTCAACGCATTAAGTCATTTTTCATAAACAACAATAATCTCCTTACACTTTAACTATACTTGCGAAAGATAAACAAGATATAGACTAAACTTCACGGCTACTTCCTAATTAGTTCTGGACTGAAAAGGTTAGTAGCAGACACGGTGGACCAGAGAAAAAGGAATAAATTACATAAGTGGTCGCTAATGTGGCAGGGGGAGGGATGAACGTGGACTGTTGAGTCACTCCATTGGCTAAAGAGGAGAGGTAAGAGCCAATAGGCACTCCATTGCTCCTCTTTGTCTTCACGGACAAGATCTTTTCTTTGCCGCTGAGTAGAAATGCTTCTTCTACTACTTGCTGCTACAGTAAGTGGTATCCAAGCTGATAGGCCATCTTTATAAACTGCCACAGCTCATTTCTCCCAGACTGTTATTCCTCAGTTTAATTTGGGCGACAGGCAGCTTTAAATTTCACTCAGATCACGTTTGTCTTTATTCACCCATCACAGACTGAATAATGTCCTCAATGTTTCTGGCTGCTTTCCAAGTCCAGATTTAAATCGGCTCATTCTCAATTATGGCTCATTGATACCCCATTGATACCAGGGTGATGCAGATAACTGTGTGCATGAGAGGCTGACAGGGAACAAGCAGACAATTTTATACCAAATATTTTTTGAGTTGTTCCAGCTGTAGATTTATGGGGGGATGATAAAAGAATACTGCTTGGCTGTGTTTTCCTGTACACACATCACAGCTTGTGTTTTGTTTTCCAGACATATAATCACTTGTCTTTCGTGGCTAGATTGCTTTTGAAGCTACATTTCATCCAGCTGTACGCACTGTCAACACTATGGGGTGAAATTACAGACAAAGTTAACACTTACTGCTGGCTCTTATAAAGACATAGCAACCTTCTTTTTAAGGGAGAAATAGTGTTTTCTAAATGACTTTCCAAGTTACAAAATCTGAGCACAATGGAAGGAAATACTGTGTATTTATTCATTTTCATTTGCCTGAAGCAGGCCCTCAGATAAAGCTGCAGATCATGTAAATCATTTTTAATGGATTATGTAAATATGTTCAGATGTGTGTCGGTCTTTGTCTGCTGTCAGCTCCAATTAAGAGCTCCTGCCACGTGTATTATATAAGAAAACACCACTGACTTTGCTTTATAAACTTGTCTGGCAATGCACCCTGTCACCCTTTCCTTCCTTCCTTCTTCACTTTTCTCTCCTCTCCTCACCGTCCCTCTGCAGGTCACCCCACATGTCTGCAGTTCACTGATAACATGATGCAGGCAGTGAGGACGTACCAGTGGCAGTGCATAGAGTGCAAGTCTTGCAGCCTTTGTGGCACCTCAGAGAACGATGTATGTATACTGTAGGAGAGGGAAGTCTTGTACAGTGTGTATGATCCTCTGCGGCTAGATTTCCCTTTAGAATTTGCTTTTGAAGTGCATCACTTTTGACTTGCTTTGCTTTTAATGTTGTGAGCTTTCCACCGTCAGCATTCACCTTATCAAAGGCAATACATACAAGCCAAGCAGATATTATACATGAGAAGTCACCCTTGATGTGATTTGTTTTTTCCACTCCAGTGACTGGCTCAGAAATATGTTTTATAAGAGTGAACAATACATGTTTTGCTCCTTTGGATAACATGTAAATTATCATAAATTCATGGAATAGCCAAATACGTTTACTTGTGTTTCACACTTTCATACAAATGCAGTCCACATTGATTTACAAGATTATAAAAAACAACTTTAATTATGTAAACACTTCATGAAAAGGACTTCAGCTTAATAAATAATAAATACCCACGATAGCAAACATTGCATCAAAGGTGCATTATATAAGGTTGCATGTTACTTACCTCTTTTTTTGACAAATGTAGCAGCGGTTTGGGCATAAAAAGCCTCCATTAGCTGTCAAATTATGTTTTGAAAGCTCCCAGTACTACTTGCCATCTTTTATAGCTGATAAATGCTGTCACATTTGTATTTGTAACTCTGATTTACTTACTCCAGCATTTATGTCCTTTTCCTTTTCCAGGCAGGGTTCATGTTTATTTTTCTGCCCCCTTATACATACATAGTTCATAGATATTATATAATTAAGATGTTGATTGTGTGCTGCTTATGCAGGACCAGCTGCTGTTCTGTGATGACTGTGACAGAGGATACCACATGTACTGCCTGAAGCCTCCAATGACCAAGCCTCCAGAAGGTACAACAGCCACTCTCATATGTTTTATTATACGTCAGCGTGTTGATACTATATTTGTCATGTACTGTATATTTGAGAGAGGCTATATAAGGAAAAGAGCAAGGAGGACAAAGATTTCAGCCTCTCTTTCTCTGTCTCTCTCTTTTCGCAGGGAGCTGGAGCTGTCACGTGTGTCTGGACCTGTTAAAAGACAAGGCCTCAGCCTATGGAGAAGCATAACTTCCTTGGACATTCTTCTCAACACACACGTACACACACAATATATATATTTGTACCTATACATTAACTGTTTGACATGCCATCACATTAGCGAACACTTTCTCTCAGATATAATCAAACACACACAGGTGCACTCTTTCACACACACTCCAGTGCATTAGCAGGCTCAGGGCATTTTCCTGTGTGAGGCGCAAAGATCTTTGACCTCTCATGTAGCCGAGCAACGCTCCAAATGGCATCAACATGCCATGTCTCGACCACAAGTCAGCTGACAGCAGGTCTGCCGTTCAGTAATTTCTCTACCTCACCACTCAGCAGACGGCCAGAAGCCAAAGCAAGATTGATAACGGCAAATACTGTGTATTATGTGTATGTGAAATACTCATTTTAAACAAACCGTAGATGTTTCCCCCTGATTTCAATTCATGTGAGTATGATTTGGAAGTCGTTCGTCCCAGACTTTCTACTGAAGCTGTTTCACTTGCTTCCCTGCTCAACCTCTACAGCGGGTTTGACTAATGTTTGTTTAAATGTCTCCTCCTACTCCTCTTCTGTGTTTAGACTTTACAGTGACAGTCCTTTTTTATATCTGGACAGACTCAATGTTAGTTATGCCATCTTTCACAGGTTTTTGTCACGCTTGGTGAAATTTATATCTGCGCTAAGAGTCAACGGGACGATAAAACCGCCTCAACTATCATTCCTGTTGGAGTGTGGTGACATTTCTAATCCACGACTGTTTTTTGTATCCTTGCAGTTACTAGGATACCATGGTGCTCAATTCGTCACTTTACACAAATTATAACATTTCTTTACATAGAATGTTATTATTTATTTATTGTTGTAATGGTCCAATGTTACTGTCAAGGAGATCATTGTTACTGTAAATCAGTGGTTCCCAAACTTTCTCTGCTGTGGAAGCCGGAAAAACTAATACTGAATACTGGCCCCTCTCCTGCCCCACCCAAACACATTTTTATCAACTTCTAACAATACTAGTAGGGAAACTAGTAACAAAAGGAGCTGAATATATTAAAATAGCATTACTGTAATATAAACACAAACTGCATTTTTTAGAATTTTCTCATTATTTTCTGGTGTTCACCGTAAAAATTTAAAATAAATATTGTCTAAACTGACACACAAAAAAAATATTTCTTTTTACATGGGTTTATTTTTTTATTTTTAAGAAAGGTACTTACTTCAAACTCTTGGGTACAGAATATCGTCCTTACACATGCCCCATGTAACGGTACATCGCTTCAGCAAGTGGCCAAAAGTCTGTCATGCCTATTACAGTAACAGTTGCTAAGAGGTGATTGGACAATTGCTTTTTGGGGGAGGAGTTTAGTGAACAGTCAATTTATACTGTAATTAAGTATAGGCCTATACCTGTGTTGGACATTTCAAAATAGTCTGCTGGTTTGACAAAAAAGTCCAGCGTGCTCAGGAAGTTCAATCAAATGCTTGAAGGTGCCCTTTGGGGTCAGGAATTCACTTGAATGTAGAGAAAAAAAATCCAAGGCACTCTTCTTCAAAATTACTTTAAAAGCCTTTATTCTATTGGATATTTCATGATAGAAAATTTAAAAGACAATGGGAGAAGCAACCCACGCGTAGCCTTTTGTGGTTTCCCCCTACATTTGACCCATGTGTAATGTGTGCCCCCTGCAATACCTCTGTACCCCTCCAGAGGGCTCCACCCTACAGTTTGGGAACCACTGCTGGAAATTAACCAGGGCAATGTGTGTATTATCAAACCTTGATTCATGACTCATTTGAACAGGCAGTGTGTGGTGAATCATATACATGTCCTGAGGAAGAAGTAGGCTATTTACTGGTGAGTCCTGTCTGGAAGCTGGCACAGGTTATATATAAGATATAAGACTTTATTACAGTTCTTTTATGCAGTTAACCAGAATATATTCTGGACATTCTGGATTTGTATTACCACAGGAGTAAGGTTGAAAAGTTAAATTGGTTTCACTTCAAATCTTCAAAGCTCCATCAATGTAATTTATGTTTTTGTAACACTAATCTAATGCTCTAAAAACATGGTTGATCATGAATAGGAAGAACCACCAAGAATCTCAAAACTAAACAGAAAAGGCCCGTTAAGTACACATTTGTGCAAGCCTTCACAGGATATCACAATCTGCATTTGTTTTTTTTTATTTTTTATTATGAGTTTGTATTTGATATTGCTTTTCCACAGACAATCATGAGCAAACATAGATACAGTACATGATGTTAATAATATGCAGAAGGTTTTATTGTGCTTTTCCATGGCGGGTTTAATGACCCTTTGTGTCTTCCTTTTAAAAATGTCTTGGATGTCATTGTTATTTGATGCCATCCACCTACAGTGATTCAACATGTGTGTTGTCTTTTGTTGAAGTAAATGTTATGTTTTGTGTTGAAATAAAGATGTTTCCATTAGTCTTGTTTCTTTGCATGTCATCTACCAAATGTTCCACTCATCTTCAGCAAAATGAAATATAATTTTTAGTGTTTCTGAGCCTTTTCGATAATCCATTACCAGGAAACTATAATGCTGTGTATCCAAATTGAAAATAGGCATCGAGTGTTTTTATGACTCTAGCCAAGATGGCTGTGTTTGATATGAATCCATTATAATCTAATGGTCAGATAAGCCACCATTCTCCCCAAAGATATGGCTGCCTATCTGTTTGTCTGGCAACATCTCTGTGTATGGATGTTCTCTCCAGGGATACAGAAGAAACATTACAAGAGGTCACAAGCAGTCTTTTGAAGTCTTACACAACCTGTATGAGTAACCCTCACATAATTTATCACCATTTTTCAAAGAATACATTTAATTTTATCTTATTATAGGTATTATTTTAAATATCCTTTTCATCACATTACTGAAAATGTTACATGGTTTGTGCTTTGCCCTTTGACAATTCATGATAGGTTAGCACTGCAATCAAATTACCACTAGGAAGCGCTTTTGGACTGTCGTAGAGCTCCGGTTGGACCCTGTCTGAATTATATATCTATATTATATAACTCTTGGATTATTATTAAGTGCAAAACACAATCTTAAAAAAAAGTACAATAATGACAATGAAATTAGGGTTTGTTGATACTTTATTGGGGCACACATACTCACAAGAGAGTGACGAGAACAGAGACATACAGAGGTCTACCTGCTTTTAAATTGTAATCTGGAATTCCTGTTGATCTACAACTTCTGAATATTGGCATAATTTACTTTCAAAGAAATATCAGTTATGTATTTTCAAGATTCAAGATTCAAAAGCTTTATTGTCTAATATGTTGCCATGTTAGAACATTTTCTTTTGATTGAAGGCAGAGTGTGTGTGATGTGTCAGTAGCATGAGTTTTGTATATGTATTGCATTGGGAATGAAGGATTTGTTGTATAATGACTTTTTAGCCAGAGGCACTCTGAACCTTCTTCCTGGTGGTAATAGCTCAAAGCTTTGGTGGAGGGGGTGGGAGGCATCCTGGATGATAAAGTTGGATTTTCTTTCCACTGCTTGTATATAAAGATCAGATGGCTGTTTTTGTGGAATGCCTATGATCTTAACGGCTTGCCTGGCTATCCTAGCCAGCTTTCTCTTGCATTTGTTTGGTAGGAAGCTGTACCAAGATGTTTTGCAAGTGTCTTCTCTTAGTGATCCCTCCTTCTGAGTAATACAAAAGTACTCCTGTATTATGTACTGTAAAAAATGACTACAATTATGTAATTAGAGTTGCTATCTCTCTAAGTTTATGTGTGTCTCTAAGTTTGTCTCAGCAGCTCGAAGTCATTCCAGTGATGATGGACAGGAAAGTGTGTGTGGCAAAGGTGGGATCCAGCAGGAGCTGCTCCAGCATCTCGCTGCCTTTCTCTCTTGTGTTCACTGAACACATGGCACTTTTCCACATATGCACCAGTGTCCCACCTGGTAGATGACATGATCATGATCAGCTCACTAATCCAATAAAAAAAAGTTGTATTACAGTGTGTGTGTGTGTGTGTGTGTGTGTGTGTGTGTGTGTGTGTGTGTGCGCCCTACCAAGTAGATTGTTGACACTGTTCATCCAGGAGAAGACATACAGTGTGTGGTTCTCCTCCGAACTCAGATCAGCTATGTTAGGCGCACTGTCGTCCACCTAGACGTACAGATGTGACAGACAGAACAAAAATAAGATGAATACACAAGTTGTAAAAATGTGGTTTAGAAATGAATGAATGTATGCAGTTCTAGTTACGTACCCGTAAAATACGACTTGGGAGAGGGGATATGAACATTGAAGATTTTTGCAAATTGGATTGGAAATGTGCAGCAGAAACGTACTCAGCTGAGTTCACCCAGCTTTTTGCAAATGAAACCTCTGTAGAGGAGTAGTGGCTCTGCCTGAAGGAGAGGAGAGAACAAGAGAGGGAGACAGCTTATTTGTTTTGTTGCCGAGAGTTAGATGAGAAAAATGATACCGCTCTAATATCTCTCTGTCAGATATGAAGTAGTCTTGCATAGCCAGACTTATCGCCACAGTGCTGTTTCAATGCTGGATTATGGTCTGGCTACACTGGTTTATCATTCTGGGATAGGCGAAAAATATGCTCTAGGTTGTTTGTATTTCTTTAAACCAATCACAAATGTCTTGGGCGGTGCTAAGCCCCGGATGCAGCAACAGTGTGTTATCTTATTTTAGCATAAAGTTTAGAAACAGGAATAATCAGCTTGGCTATTTCATCACTCCCTATAGACTACTATATAGGCCTAGCACACTATATTTACTGCCCACCATTTTATTTGAGTGTCCATGAGTGTTTAAATGTTTCCACAATATATTTTTTACTCTTTGTTTTTTGCACGGATTACACTAACAACACATAACGATAGCTAGATATCTAGATAGATAAATAGATAGATAGTTAGATTACCTGGAGTCGCATGCAGCAGAGGCATAAGTTGAAGCCATTTGGGCCGCCCAGAAGAGACCAAGGAGAGAGTCTTTCTTCTCATTTTCAGGGAGAGGAGAGTCAGCTGCAGCCCTGAGGCCCTTTAAACACACACATACAACATTAAGGAGGTACTCCAGCTATTTATAATTGCACCTCCATAAAGTCAGGGGATGAGGAAGAGAGACACATTATCATCAATCTATGAAACAGTGTCCACTAGAGTGCATTGCTATATTGTGTGTGTGTGTGTGTGTGTGTGTGTGTGTGTGTGTGTGTGTGTGTGTGTGTGTGTGTGTGTGTGTGTGTGTATGTTTGTGCGTGTGTAACTCATGTACCTGGAAAAAGGCATCCCACTTAGACATGGCGTCAGGGTAGCTAGCCGCACAGCTTGCGTATGTGGTGCAATAGTCCTGTACACCTTCAGGTATCTGCATCTGGACCTAATAGAATCGCATAGCATAGCATAGCATAGCATAGCATAGCATAGCATAGCTGTCTTGTTTTCAATTGTCTCACTTTCAGTTTGAGATGTCTAGCTGCACAAGTACCTGAACTCCTGCTCCCATGAAGCCCTGCTTTGCAGCAGACAGGAAGGGCAGTACAGAGACAAAGTAGGTCACACCTGGAGGAGAAAGAAGAAGTTTTGTGTTTTAGTTTTCTATGTGTGTGTGTGTGTGTGTGTGTGTGTGTGTGTGTGTGTGTGTGTGTGTGTGTGTGTGTGTGTGTGTGTGTTGTGCATGAGTGTGTGTGTGTGTGTGTGTGTGTGTGTGTGTCATACTTACAGCTCCACCAGCTCTGAGTAGAAACACACATAGTATCTCCTGTTTGCAGGCCGCAAGTGGTAGCACCGGTTGGGTCAGCAAGACGCCCTACAACAAATTGTACATAACGGCATCAGTTTGTGTATAGATTCTTTGGTAGCTGGTGGCATTGTGTTATTATGATCTCTCAGATTAGGACTCAGTGACTCTGGAACTCACAGTGAAAGTTGGTTATTTATTCATTATATGTGTGAGAAGGTGAAGGAAACAGACTGTGAAATAATAAAAAAACTAAAAAAACCTGAGGTTAGCATCCATCCAAACTGCAGTGGCAGACCCCACAGTGGACTGTCTGTGGCATTAGTCCCCATTGATCCCATAAAAGGGTCTGTTGCAGCTATCATCAGACGGTAAAGACTCATACGGTGAAGGAAGTGCCATGGGTCGGGGGTCAGGATGCCATTCTGTATCGGCAGGTCAGTCAATTGGCCGGCCGTTTGGGTCCACAGGATGGGCATGCCGTTTTCTAGAAATACAGCAGAGCTGCTAAGAGACACTGCACATGCCAGGAGAAGGCTGAGGAACGATGGACGCAGCATGACTGAGGAGCTGGGTGGGTCTACTCTGGACTAACACAATAGTCACAGAAATGCACAGTTTATATACTCAGTTTAAATGTGCTGACCTACATATCACATGGACTAACCAGGTTCAATGGACCCTCAATGACAGACAGATTAGATAATGTGTGTAGAGCTCAATACTATGCAAATACTCAGATCAGAAAGTCTCTCTATCATGCACATACTCAACTCAACAAGCAGATTACCATGATCCATGATCACTGACAACTGACAATGTTTTTCACATCTGAGCCAATCAACTAACATGGGTTGTATCACCCATGTGATACAATGTTTAATATTGCCTTGTTATGCTTACATTTTCTGTCTTAAAATAAATACATTCTGAATATCCATAATTCAATCTATTAGTAAAAAATGATTGTCATTTGACCTTTGGCCAGATCACTTGAATCTGCATAGAAATGCAGAGCAATGCCCTGTTGGTCAACAGTAGTAAATCTACATCTGCAGATGTGACTGACCACCATACTGTTTGCCAACAATGGGGAAAGTGGGGGAAAGTGAATGAGCAGCACTTGTCCCACCCCTCATCACCACCACTGAGGTGCCCTTAACCCCAACTGCTCCAGTGAAGCTGCTCAGTGGCCAGCAGATCAGACTGTGGTTGTACTGGGCAGCTTCCAGGTATGAATGTGTAGCTGTGTGACAGATTGTCGTTGCAAATGAGAAGTTATTCTCAATTGACTTACCTGGATATATAAAGGTTAAAAAAAATAATGTTGCATTGGTAGACTTGGAAGACTTTGGACTTGATGACCCATGTTCGAACAAAAACGCAGCAGATGCCTCTATGGTACAAAACCCAATTCCAATGGGACGTTGTGTAAAACGTAAATAAAAACAGAATACAATGTTTTGCAAATCCTTTTGAACCTACAGTATATTCAAATGAATACACTACAAAGACAAGATATATGTTCAAACTGATAAACTTCATTGTTTTTTTGCAAAAATTCACTCATTTAGAATTTGATGCCTGCAACACGTTCCAAAAAAGCTGGGACAGGGGCATGTTTACTACTGTGTTACATCACCTTTCCTTTTAACAACACTCAATAAGCATTTGGGACACTAATTGTTGAAGCTTTGTAGGTGAAATTTTTTCCCATTCTTGATTGATGTACGACTTCAGTTGCTCAACAGTCTGGGGTCTCGGTTGTCCCATTTTGCACTTCATAACGCGCCCCAGATTTTCGATATTGTAAACCACAATATTTTGATTTCTAAACAGTATACAATACAGCGTACAATACAGTGCAATTACAGTGGTTTTAGTAACTCAGCACTCTTATGGTTCACTTCTTACCTAACAGATAGGACACAAGTCTGTGATGTTGAAGGGACCCTCCCTGATCCACAGAGTATAACATGCAGGGTGCCCCAAGGTTCAATCCTGGGGCCCCTGTTATTTTTAGTATACATAAATGACATATCAGCTGCGGTATGGTGCAAGTTGCTATTATATGCTGATGATTCTGCTTTACTTGTCCCAGGGTGTAATGTAAAAGACAATACTCTTGGCATAGAGCTTGAGTCTGTCAATCAGTGGCTAGTAGACAATAAGCTCTCTATGCATCTGGGCAAGACTTAATCAGTCTTGTTTGGTACAAAAAGGAAGTTGGCAAAATCAAATACTTTAAAGGTGATGTGTAATGGGTCTGAAATTGTATGTAAATCAAGTGTCACATATTTGGGTTTAACATTGGATCAATCACTTATAGGTGAATCCATTGCAGCCAAAGTTTTAGCCAAATGTAAGTAGTAAGTAAGTTGAAGTTTTTATATCGTAAGACAAAGCTTTTTTAATTTTCTGTAAAGAAACTAACTCTAATTTAATGTCATGTGGATTTTGCTTGTTCTGCATGGTTTTCTGGTTTGACTGTTGTAATATCCTTTACATAATGATGTTGGTTTTTAATGCAGTGCCGCCTGAGGGATCGAAGGTCACAGGCATTCAATGTTGGTTTTTGGCCTTGCAGCTTACATGCAGAGATTTCTTCAGATTCTCTGAATCCTTTGATGATGTTATGGACTGTAGATAATGAAATCCCTAAATTCCTTTCAATTGTACGTTGAGTTGAATTGAAACGTTCTTAAACTGTTGGACTGCTTACGCAGTTGTTCACAAAGTGGTGAACCTCGCCCCATCCTTGCTTGTTAACGACTGAGCCTTTTGGGGATGCTCCTTTTATACCCAATCATGACCAATTAACCTATACACCTGTGAAATGTTCCAAACTGGTGTTTTTTGAGCATTCCTCAACTTCCCAGTCTTTTGTTGCCCCTGTCCCAGGTTTTTTGGAATGTGTTGCAGGCATCAAATTAAAAATGAGTGAATATTTGCAAAAAAACAATAAAGTTTATTAGCTTGAACATTAAATAGCTCATCTTTGTAGCGTATTCAATTGAACATAGGTTGAAAAGGATTTGCAAATAATTGTATTCTGTTTTACACAACCTCCCAACTTCATTGGAATTGGGGTTGGTAGATAAAATATGATAAAGTTCCCTCTATGGTGGGCCATGTGCAAAAACACATTGATGAAGTGCCCTCTAGGGAGCCCTTCCTGTTGGCTACTGAAACTGTGATGAGGTGCCCTACAGGGAGCCCTTCCTGTTGGCTACTGAAAATGCGAGAAAATGTGAAGAATACCCTCCAGTAGAGAAAATGTGATCAAGTGCCCTCTAGTAGAGCTGTAATTGGGCCTTAAAAGTTTGGCCCGAAAAGGCCCAAGCCCGACAGAATTCGGCCCGAGCCCGACAAGTACATTTTGATTGACAGCTTTTTAAAAGCCCAAACCACAGCCCGACTGTACAAAAGGCCGTCTATCAGCAGTGATCAGAGTGCATGTCGGAGAATAGCGTGGACATGCGCTTCACACCGCGAGCGGGCACACGCACAATGACTAACGTAGGCTATAGGCCACTTGGAAGTTGGAACAAAGAAATAAAATAAGTCCTCCAGAGGCCAGCCTCTGTTTCACCTCCTCAGCATCCATTTAGCCTACACACTAATTGAAACGCATCACCTGACCGCTCATTTACCACACAACCTGGAGCGCAAGCCCTAGCCTGGCCCGAGCCCGTGTAAAATGATAGAAATTATGACCGAACCAGACTGAACCCGACCGAACCCGTCGGGTCGGGGAGAGATCTTCAGCTCTACCCTAGAGGTTGCCCTTCCAGTGGTGAAAACAGGATTAAGTGCCCTTCCAGTAAAAAAAAAAAAAAAAAAATGTGATAAAGTCCCCTTTAGGGTGTCCTTCCAGTGGAGAATCGTGAAGAAGTGCCCTCCAGGGTGCCCTTACAATTGAGAAAATGTGATGCAGTGCCATAGGCTGCCCTACATGCTAGAAAACGTTCCGTGTGCTATTGCCCCCCCTCATGGCACTCATATGACTCCATATTTTAGGTGGAGGAAGGCAAAAAAATAACACTAATATAACATGTTTTTCACTTGTACTGAAACAGCTGACAAGCTGATTCCATGTAGTAGGAATATGCAGTGTCAACATTTATAACGATACATAGGCAATTACACGTATTGTCACAATATTCGTTTTCAGTGTTTTTTGTTGTTGTTGCTATATAGCCGTTCCTTTGTCATAAAGTAATTTCTACCAGTGATTTTTGCCTCCACTGCTCCAGACATCATGTGACGGGGGAGGGGCAGAGAATCAGGAAACACACCGCTGCTGCTGCTGCAAGTCACAAGAAAGGTAAAGTCTAAACTTACATAACTGAGCTGAACATTTAGGAAGGATTGACAACACTGATGGATTAGCGTGATAAACACTAAATAATGTTGCCGTTTCATCTTTAAGAGCTAAGAAATTAAAAGTAATTTGTTCACCCCGGAAAACGAGAGAGAAAAATCTTCAAATTGTGCTGCGACTTTGTTTGTAACTTAATGACTTCTGCACCCGCTGCATGTTGGGTCCAACCATAGACTTATTATACAGTCTATGGGTCCAACAGAGGAATAAGTTATAATAACAACTTTAACCCGGATGATAATAAGTGGCTCATTAGTAAATAGTGATCATGTATGCACTCCTCTTCTTGTCATTGGAAAGCTCCTGTGATTTCCGCATTTTTCTTGCTGCCAGCTACTGTATAAGTAAAGGGACAAATACACACACGGGCGGACAGGGAGGGTGCGACACGTTTCATTAAAGTGGAAGTCACGAGTCAGTGTTTAAATTTGCCTAAATAAAAACCATCAAGCGTCTCCCCGCTCATAGCAATAAGAGGGCTGAATAGCCCCTGTTTGAGAGTTTCTTAACAGATTGGGATTTGCATGGGTTCAGTCCTCTTGAGTCAACAGTACAGGAAGTCTGCTGGGCTCTAGTAAACATCCCTGACCCAACCCTGTTACATAGGCTTTATATACAGTAAATAAGAGCAGATGCCCCATTAGAAAATGTATTACACTTTGCATTTGAAATTGACAAACTATTAAGAAGTGGTTTCCAGCCTTTTTTCCAAGTCCCTGTCAGATGAATACCCCGTAATAGGCCTACTACAATTTTCCAAATGTGTTAACTTTTTAAATTTTAAAATGGATTTTAAGTAAATGTGGATATGCTTTTGTTAATAATTTCTCATAATGATTGATATGTTCATGTTTTAATGTTAATGTGGTCAAGTTTACATTTGTATAGAGTGCCAGGAGCATTCAACCATTTATCCAGGCATTACTTTGCGTATTATTCAGTGTCCCACTTCATGTGGATCGCTTCCTTTTAGATGTGCTGTGTTTCTAATTGTCTTGCATATGTATGCCTTGCTGCACCACAAATTGTCACTTTGGGACAATATTAATAAATAAATAATTATATCCACTAAATGTAGCCTAGCTAATTATTTCAACAGTTTATCTAATAGTTTTACCTAATTATATCAAAGTGAGCCATCATATTAGCTGGTAGCTTACTTGTTGCTGTGACATACATTGAATACATTTACAAACGATCACATCAGGTCATACCAATTTGTAGTCATTGGGGACTCCACAGTCTTTCCATTTCCCCTGTTGCACCTGCTGAAGTACCCCTGTTTGGGAATCTCTGTTTTGGACAATAGTTTTAACATGACAATGAAAACTGGGTCGGGTCAATAAAGAAATGGTTTTCTGAGTTTAGTGTGGAAGAACGTCCCAGTTTTTGGATTGAGGTGTTCTAAAATGATGTATGGGTGTAATGTTTGTTTGGATGTCAGCCCAGATGCCCCAATGGTTTTTTCACATCAGTCACCAACACGTTGAAATAACTGCAGTTACTATGGTAATGTCATCATCTCTGTCTCACTCATGAATGAATGAAGTGACAGTCTGTGTTGTTGTGTGTTCTCACAGCTCTCCATCATGGCCTACCAGGCTGGGTCTCCAGAGGAGCCCAGTGCTTTGGTTCACAATATCAGTTCCAACATCCAGAAGCTGACACTGCTGAGTAATACACACACACACACACACACACACACACACACACACACACACACACACACACACACACACACACACATACAAAATGTAATCATGGTAGACATATAAACAACGTCTGCACTCTTTTCTTCCTCACCAGCCTCAGAGCTGCAGAGGGCAGTTTCTCTGCTGGGAACAGAGCAAGACAGCAGCCAGCTACAACAGACGCTGTGAGTTATGGGGGAGCGGCAGGGTTTCATAATTGGTCTATTACGGTAAACTTCTTAATACAAATGCAGATGGAGAAAAGGTTAAACCTTTGAAGCACACCTGTCTGAAAGTGATCAATCATAACACATTACATTGGGTTGATACTAATAGTGTATTTGTTATCTAATAAAAGCCTAATGCAGATATTGGCAACTCCACACACAGCAATGAAATGTGTTGTTGTTTTTTCAGACAAACAAACTGCGTATCATTCCTACTGAAATTAGGGTCCTGTGATATCTTTTTTTTTTCCTTTTTTTTCATTTAACAAAATAAAAATATATTTGTCTTTGGTCACCAGGCAACAGAAACAACAACAAGGCAACCAGCTAGCGAAGGAGACTGACAGACTGATCAAGGCATTCAGTGCACTTCCTGTTGGCCCAGATCAGGTATTGAACTCTTAACTTCTTCCTTAACTATTGTTCAAAGTCACAATTCCCCTACTTGTTAATTTTTTTTGTTCCACACTGTTTTGTTTCCCAAACTTTTATGTATTGTGGTCTTTCAGTTAACATTTCTGTTTCGTGTATTTAGCGGCAGAGGAAGATACAAAAAGAGCGTCTGGTGAATGACTTCTCCACTGCCCTGAACAGCTTCCAAAAGACCCAGCGGCAGGCGGCCAACCAAGAGAGAGAGTTTGTGGCCAGAGTCCGAGCCAGCTCCAGGGTTTCGGTGAGTAACCTGCTGTTCCTGCAAGCTCATAAGGTCAGACTGTAGACCAGTGAAAGGGACTGTGATGAAATAATATATTAATGAGTGACCAATAATCCATATGCCAGTGAATAATCATCATCATCCACATTTTTTTTAATGCTTTTTTAGTCAAAAGTACGGCTGGGTATTGAAAAATGCCTCATCATTCAATACCCAATTTCAATACCGGAGTAAATAAAATAAGGAGTAAATCTCATCAGCGACAGTGAGCCAATAAGCACGCAGCATGCTTCTACCAAGATCTAATAATGCTGGTGATTGGCTGTTTAATGTTACACGCCACAGAGGCAGGCAGGAAAAACTCTATGTTACGCACAGAGACGGGGCTCACGTAGTAGGAGATGAAAAATAAATAAACAGATTGCTGTAATGTTGTAATCTATTTTTGTTTCATAAAATGGGTATTGAAAAAAGTAGCGTTTAGGAACCGGTATCAAAGTCACGGTATTGGTAGCCCATCGGTACCGGTATCGACATTTTTATTAACGATACCCAGCCCTAGTCAAAAGTGTCTTTTTCTGGCCACTGTTCTGAACTTTAATATCATCAACAGCTTGATAAGTGTAAACAGACATATTAGGTGGAAAGTAAGAGGGTGGATAGTGTTCCTATCCAACCTCAGTTGGGTACAGATGCATACAAGTAAAAGGAGATGCAGTCTTCACACTGAATATTGTAAGATTCCTAGAAATGTAACAATGAAATGCTTCAACCTTCAACGTTTTTCATCAGACACACTTCCATGTGAACAAAAGGCAGACAAGAAATAACAGCTCCACTTACAAATAGAATAGGATTGATAACCTTTTCACTGTGCTATATTTTTATGTTAATTGTTACTGTCATATTACATATTTAAAATGTATATACAAAATGATATATATGTATTTGTAATCTTTGTCCTAATGATTCAGACCTCTTGAGGACTGTGCACACTTCCCTAGATGTCTTCCTCGTCATGTCTCTGAATCATAAATCATCTTTGGAGTTTCTACCGTCACACACTGCCCTCTTATGGATCTAAGATCAGTGACAACTGTATTCTGTAACAGTAATAACTATTTCAGGAAAGGTGCTACTGAGCCTGCATTTTAGATCATTGTTGGTTTCTCTGCTTAAGTTGTGCATCTATATTTGTTTGATGTGAGAAAAGCTTCATAGGATGTACAGTAGCTCTCACATTATGGTGCCACTTAATTGTGACTGTTTTGGACACCGATTCCCTCTGGAGAGCATTCTTGCTTGGCAACTCTGTATCTGTATCTGCTGTGTTCAGGCTGATAAGCAGGAACAGTTCTTTGCTGCTTTAAATGGTTGGTAAGGAACATATCTCGGCTGGGGGAGCTAAATGCTAAAGTACAGGTTTTATTTGCTCTGTGTCACCATGCATACATTTCCGACTACTGTTCTTTTGATACTTCAAATCAAATTATATTTAATGAGGTATTATGAACATGTGCACTGTAGGTTTTATAGCACCTTGTACATACTGAATTATTGCTGTACCCACAATCACAGTAAAGTACATTTGCAATAACAAGCACATAAGCACAGAATGTTTTTTTAAACCTCTTAATTTCCTTTAACAGGGAGGACACCCTGATGACAGCTTTGGAAATGTGCCTAATTTCCTTGGGTAGGTCCACTCCACTATTTATGATCATTATCATAGTTTCTGTTATATTATTATTATTATTATTATTATTATTATTCCATCATCTACATTTGTCCCTGCAGTGATTCTCAGGTGCAGGCTCAGACTGAGGCCATCACTGAAGAAGACCTGAGGCTGATCCAGGAGAGAGAGTCGTCCATCAGGCAGTTGGAGGTACAAATAAGAATCAAATGTCTATACCAGCATGGCCACTAATGTGCTCAGCATGTCATCAGCTCTGTGTTTCCCTTTCACATGAACAATCTCTCTTTATGTTGCTCGATTCAGTCCGACATCACCGATATCAATGACATCTTCAAGGACCTGGGGATGATGGTCCATGAGCAGGGAGACATGATAGGTGAGCTTTTGTCACCTGCTAATAGATTTCTTGTCTGTTTCTCTAATAATGTAACAACGTACAACTGAAACGTTTTTACTTAATGACATCTTTATTCAATGTAATAAAATATTTATAACAAAATATTTATTGAGAATAGCACTAATGTAGGACGGGAGTCACAATGGTTTATGAAATTACATTTTTAAAATATGTGTGTACACTCCAAAACAAAGTAGAATTACAATATGAAAAAACATGAAGAATACATATTTAGTAAATAACATAAATGAAGAATATGACCTTGTCTAAGTGATCTTCTGTACTGACCTGTCTACTTATCTAGTAACATGTGAATTATTGCCACATGTGCTCCCCATTCCTTCCACCTGCTGCATGTAAAATGTGTGTTTCCTGTGTGTTCTGCAGACAGTATAGAAGCCAATGTGGAGAATGCAGATGTGAATGTCCAGAGCGCCACACAGCAGCTGGCACGTGCTGCAGACTACCAGGTAAAACTCGATGGGACAGAGAGGATGATAAAGAAAATAGAGGAGAGACACATAAGCGATGAAGGTACCAAGGAAAGGAACAAGGAGAGGATGAGAGGAGAGTCAGTCAAATAGATAAATGTTAGCTTGTAACTAGTGGACCAATTTTGAAATCTAAGCAAGAGCAATTGTTCTAGGGGTCTTTGAGGCAACAGTATGTGTGCATGTATGAATCCTCCACCTCCTGCACAAGATCTCCCTTGTGTAACCATGTTCTTAGGGCGTTTTCACACATGAAAGTCCGGACCAAGGTTCATGTTTTTGTTACATTGTATACATTTGATCCGGTAAGTTTTGGTTTCACACTGCAGTTATGCAAGCGCACTAAAAATCTATACGTGACAAAACTACGCTTTTGCGTAGTAGAGCTACGTCTCCAGATACTTATAATTGATTAGTTTGTAGACGGGCTTCCCCGTTCTCTCGTATCTCTCTCTGTGTCGGAGTTTTTTCAGCTGACTGCTGCTCTCCCCTTACTGCCGTGGCTGTCTTTGTTTTGTTGTGATGTTGAGAAGCAAAGACACGGGAACTTTCTGAAGAATTTATTCAGAGACAAACGGAAACCTACACTGTACATTTACTACTACTTAACAAGTAAACTGCTGATGTATTCTCTGCTCTGATAGCCGACAGCTGTCTGCTCTGTGCACATTCACCGTCACATACTCTCTCATGTAGCCTAAGCACTGAGCTATTCCTTAAAAGAGCTTCCCCAGTCTTGTAACACAAGGAGAGCCTGCAAGAGCTTCTTGTATTTGGTCCGAAAGTCCGAACCATCCAAAAATGCTTTCACACTATAAACGAACCGGACCATGACCAACCGAGACCACCTCTTTTTATCGGACCAAAATTTGGTCTTTTGATCCGGACCGTGGTCCAGGGGAGGGTTCACACCTGTAATTTTGGTTTGGATCAAACTGAAAAGTCCGAAAGTCCGGACCAAATGAGGTAGGTGTGAAAACGCCCTTAGTCAGTTTGCTTTGGTAAATAAGATGTAGATAAAGAAAAAAAAAAAGATGTAGATAAAGAGGCGTAAAGGAGAAAAGAAAAGAAAAAGCTGAGTCGCAAGGTGATCTGATTCATGCTGTGTTTGTGAGTCACTTCCTGAGTAAAAAAATTCCATCTCTCCATTAATAAACAGATTATATCTCATAATTATTTAATACACAAACAACCACTTTTTTCGCCCCTCCAGCGGAGCTCCCGGAAGAAGATATGCATCCTGATGATACTGTTGGCTGTAGTTGCTGTTATCATTGGACTTATCATCTGGGGCGCAGTCAAAAAATGAGGGCTTCTTCTTCTTCCCCTCCTCCACCTCTCCTGTTTAGTCATCAGCCTGTACAAAGGAATGAGCACCGTCCTTCCTCTCCTCATCCTCCTCCTTTTCTCACTCCCCCCCGCCCTCACGGGGGGAGTCAATGGGACTGTCTGTCTTTCTTTGACTTGATTATATTTTAAAGATGTTGCAGTCCTCATTGACAGGACAACACACTCCTTCACTGTGAAAACAAAACTAGTGCTGGTTGCTTTATTGTTATAATCAGCTTTAATTGAATTTTTTCTTTCTGATTTAGGCATGATTGTCCTGTAACACAGGACAGGTGCAGCCATGTTAGCTACACCTCTACTGAATGTTCAATAAGATACAATACAGACAATGCTTCTGGGTGCAATGAAGCAGCAAGTTGCTGTGGGCAGGTAAGAGGGAATTAACCTTCAGATCAGTTATATTGCTGCAGCTGCTTTCTTTTATCAGGTCAGATATGAACAATTAAACCATGTATCAAGTGCACTCTGTAAATTTGGGAGTAAACTAAAGTCAGCCTTGGTCCAGAGCACAGTGAAGCCAAACTGCATTCAGCTTATTGTGCTTGCATTATCTCCTGTATTTAAAATTGTAATTAATTAAAACAAATGGCTCATTTCTATTCAAATTCATGTAGTTGTAATTTTTTTTGATAAATCCATACTAAATCTTGTGATTTGGACCTTATATTACACTCCACTGTCAGTCAGCTATTTAAATGCAACATATAATAGTTTGAGTTGTGTTTTATGGTTTGTTTAACTGTACTTAGGTATGCTTCTCTTAAAGACACTGCACACCACACAGGTGTTTTCAATTTTCTGGCTGATTAGACCTCGTTACACAGTGAAGGTCATAGCTACGTCAGTCAGTCGTGGTCTACAGGAGAGGTCTAATCAGTCAATCTAAGTGAAAACACCTGTGTACCGACAGTCAATTATTATTTCTCTGTGATTGACAACCCACAATAACTGTCTTTTTTCCTAATATGAAGAAACCACAACCCAAAGTAAAGTAATTGAAACCAAACACTACTATCTATTTGCTACTACTTTTTGACATATGTAAAATTATGATCACATGTATATTTTCAATATTGAGATTTGGCTGCCTACCATGTGCTGAATAATTTACCTGACTGTACTGAACCTGAAATAAGATTGATTTTTTCTTTTTTTTTTTTTTTTTTTTTATGCAATTCTTATGTTATTCTTAAATGAAATTGTGAATCACCACTTGAAGGTATTGTTTTGTTTATTTTCAACACAAAGGTCACTAAAGAAGTCCTTTGAGTATTTGTGCAATACTACAATATTCTGCAGTAAAAATACGGTCTAGATTTGCTTTCATTTACATAATCCCACATATTGCTCCTTTGGTTAAGACTATGCTGCGGTGTTCCTCTAGTACCAAATAGCATAATTGTCACCAACACTGGAGAAACAGACTGTTCATTCAGTAGTTAGTTTTACATTCAACGTTAAATAAATGAGAGACAGACTAGCAGGTTGCTGGCTGACAGTCAGTTGATAGGTAGATTTACATATCATTAGGTGCTTATTTATTTAGGTGCAAGTGACTCCAAAAAACAAAGATTGAATGTCATTGCCTAACCTTTGTCAAGAATTTGGATAAGACCATAGGGAAGATGAATAAGTAATGATCCTCCCACCCTCACCAACCTTGACTATCACCCTACTCTTGATCAAGTAATTCAACTTAACTGCTTCATTACAACTCAGTATCTACCTGTACAGGACAGTATATTGTCGGTGATGATGGGAAAAAAAAGTGTGCCCAGTTGAATTTCCCTAAAGGTTAAAATAATGTTTTTAGGCCCCGATATTTGGACAACTACAGAAAAGATAGGAAAGGGCATATGGTGTAGTGGCTGAACTTGTTGCACAATAGAGAATGTCAAGTCAGAGTGATGATAATGTAGCTATTGTACATTTAAGTAATTCACTGTATCTGCCTGTGATGCAAGAGTGTCTTCCTGTTTCTTGAGAACAGCATTGACTCAGCATTGTGCGAATGAAAGAACAGTCTACATTGTCAAGGCTAAAATTATACCTTATCAAAAGCTAAGTACAGCTGAGTCAACGCCTCATTAACTGTTAGGGGTTAGCCAAACATGACAAGGTGTCAATTGCATAAACATGTCACAACCCACATTTTTAATATTCAGACATTAAAAAATACCTGTGGTAGCTACTCATACATAATATCTAGTCTGAAAGAGTTAAAAAAAACACATTATACTGTATGTCATCTCCTTGTTTACCCTAAAAAAGCAGCCATGAGAGGATGAGATCAAGGAGCAGACAGGAGTTAGCTTGTATATGTCAGAACAGACGGTGTTGGAGTTGGATTGGGATGTGGAAGTAACAAGACTGCTGTGACGCAGAAGGCAAAAGTTTCCTTGGCAGAGATGTGGAGGATTTGGACACAATGTTGTAAATACATAACTCGTTCTCATAACAGGTTGAGCTGGGGCGTCAGTAGGACAGGGAGTATTTTGGGATGATTACACACACACAGAAAGTAGCAGTTTGCTGCAAAGAGCTGAGCAGGATTTTCCTACAGAAATGTCACAGCTGAGGAGGATGAGGAAAGTTTGACCTGGTCTGAAGTTACTGTAAAGGAAGCGGAGAGGTGTTTGGTTTGAGGTGGATAGACACAATTATTAGGTTGTTTTTCAGCCGACATGACATTTTCCTTTAGATTTATTTTACTGCCTCATTTAAGAAAAATGCAAACAGCAATAAAGGTGTGATTCTAACAGACGTGCATCAATTCTGAACTTGTAGGTGGAAATTACCTGTTTATCTGTCTCCTTCCTTTTAAGAGCATAATGTGTCTCAGGCACAGAGGGTGTTTTTACCTGCTGATGTAGAAAAGCACACATAATGGCAGAAGTTACACTGACTGGAGGAGTTTCCCTCTGCTGTGATGCACATAAATTGGATAAATAACTCACTGAGCTCACTGTCTTTAAGGTGCGTCATTAGGGAAAAGAACTGAGGAAATAACAAGTTGTTAGTTTTCCTTTCCATTGGTAAGCTGAAAGTCTCTTCTAAATATGTGACTCTCTGGGGCAAAGACACAGGTTTATGTACCAATTCAATCTTATGTTTAACTACTTTTGTTTTTCCTTTTTATTTCATGTCATTTGTGTGCATTTTTACACCCCAGGAGATTAGCAACCACATTAGCAGAGGCTAATATGGATCATACAAACTATAAACAATTCACATAGTGGAAGAGACTGAAGTCTTTCATTAAGTAAAGAGAAATATGTTTGACATAATGAACTAGGGTATTGTAAATTGTATTGGTATTTCAGTTGCAGGTTGATTATACTGTATATGGATTCACAAATGTGAGTAATGTTTTAACTGCACATATTTGTACACAGTAAAATCTAAGCAAAACTTCTAATCACATTTTATGCTTTCTGAAATGTGCACTTGCTTCCAGCAGGTGGCAGTGCTGGACTGTTTACCATAACACTCATGAGTAGTACCACTGCTATAACCCTGTATTGGTATTATTGTAGATACAATTATACAATAGCCACACAGTATACTGTCATTGTACAATTGTACACAAATGCAAGGGGTAAATGTGTTATTAGAATAATACATCTCATAGTATAGAGTAATAGAATAAAACCAAGCGCTACAAAACCCCTTTAGACTTTTATCACAGTCAGTCAATGCTTTGATCTCTCCCAAGTGAGATTTTTCTGGTCCGATCCATGTTAATTAGCTTAGATCAAAGTCTGGACTATCCTTCAAAGTGGCTGCTCAGTTTCAAGCCCTCCGGCAGACATCATGCTCAAGTGTCCTTGAGTGAGACAATGAATCCCTGTCTGCACTGTAATAATTATCATCAGATGGAGCAGTAATAGCTATAGAGTAGTACATTATTTTTTCAGCTGAAATTGTGTTAGCAATAAGCTTGCCCTGAATCCTCTCCTCTCCTCCTCCTACCCTACTCTCATTTCTCCTCCTGTCTGCTTTCCTCTCCATTACAGCTCATCTTGAGTGCTGTATCCAGAGGCCCTCCCTATTTTTAGGGCTAGCTAAAGCCCACAGGATGTCAGCTCTCTTTCAGGACAATCGTGACATCATTTCAGTGCTGTAGAGCACAATATACAGTAAACATTTTGCTTGTGTGTCGGTTAAATTGAGCCTTGTTTGTTGGCTTGCTGAATACTCGACTAAGCCGTATCTTACCTGTATCAAGATTAAATCAGGCTTCATATGCAACAGAAAAAACTCAGAGAATTACAATTGAGATTACATCGCTGTTCATTTAATACATTTTGCATTTTTAACAGTCACGCCAGAGTCATAGTTCCTATGAGAAAAAGTGACTCAAAATGATCACTCAAGCATCAACGCTTATAATAAACAAAATTAGCTATTTATGCATTTTCCTCCTCAAGTCTGAAGATCTGATCAATGCCACACAAAGTAAAACCATTAAAGTCTGTGTAAATGAGCCTGTGTTGTTTATATCTTTAAAACTTAACTGTTACTGAGCATCCCAGTCTCCATCCATGATCCATGACTTCCCCAGAGGGCAGCATTCCTCCCAGCAGCCCAGGAATGTAAACTTTACTTTGGAGTCCAGCTCCGGTCCAGTAAGAGGAATGCAGAGTGTTTGCTGTTAAAATGTCCTCCCTGAGGTGTACTCTCTCTGAAACGAATATTTTGAGAAAAAAAAGTCATAAATAAGGATGTGGTAGAGCTGGCACTGGTAGGATGACAACTGGCACTAGAACAGAAAAACATGCTAGCAGGCAAGGAGTTTTTTAGATTTAGAGGCTTCTGTGTATTCTGGTAAATATTGATGTTATTCTGAGGAGGAAGCTCTCAGGTATGTGACAGGATGTCCCACGCTGAGAGGAAACTGCTACACTCACCTGCCGTTTCAAAGTTAAAATTCCTAGCTCGCACACCCAAGAAACCCTCAATACACCTGTGCAGAACTTTTTATTCCCTCTACACTGAAAAACAAATAAATAATGTAACTAATATCAAGTAAGCACAGATACTGTATCTTATCTTTAAACTTGACAGCATCTCGTATTTAAGCCTACAGCGGGTACCTTATATGCTGGCAGCTGCTGGTGGGAGCTACAGGTAAATGTCCAGACTAATAACCAGAAACCATGTGATGGAATGTCAGTAAACAGCATGCAGCATCCTTATAAAGTGTCTTTTCAACTGCACTCTTATAAAACTGCACTAATCAATATTTTATATATAAACAATGGATGAAATGTCTACGCGTAATGTGATAGGGGTCGTTTGTAGTAACGAACCTTTAGAGATGTATCACCTGACTGCTGCAGTTCTCTGCTGGATGTGTAAAATAGGCAACTGGCATGGGGTACTTTCCATAAAATCATCTCTCAATGCAAATCAAACCAGCTATTAGGCTAACTGAAATAAAATCATGTCAATCTCTAGGTATGGTGAAGGGTATGTGATGATGTGGGGCTATTTTAATTCCAAAGGCCAAGGGAACTTTATCAGGATGCATAGTATCCTGGATCCATGAAATAACTGGCCTTTAAAAATAAAAATATGCCTGCCTCTATGGGAATTTAACATAGGGGTGTCTATACTTATGCACCCTGTATTTTAAGGAAGAACATTTATTTATTTACGATACATTATTCATTCACAAAGAAAATTGGTGTTCTCAAAGGTTGGATTTTTCCTAATTTTTTTAATTAAGGCGTTAAGATCAATTTCCAAAAGATGATTTTTTTTATTCCTCTTTTTAGTCAACTTTAGCAGGGGTTCCAATACTCATGAGCAGTACTTTCTCCAATCTCAGTTGTCCCATACTTTACTAGTTGTTTACTGTCTACAACTAGTTCCTATAGCTACTTGTGCCTTGTGATTTAAATGCTGACCTTAAAACTTGTGCGTTGTATGTGGAAGCTGATATTGGAGGATGACATCTCCGATTACAGCACAACTTGATTTATTCTTTTGTAACAATGGAGAAAGTAAGAGAGGCCTTCATTAGCCTCCACCTCAAATATTTTTTGTTACATCCTGTGTGAACAAGTTAAATACCATCCTCGTTTGCTCACCTCAAATCATCTCCTATATGTGTAGGGGACTGTTTGTGTAGGCACACAAAACCAAGAGGAAAAAATGCAAGAAGACAAACTATGGTGACCTTGAGTAACGCAACAGACGTCATAACCTCCAGCTGCCTTGTCGTTGGTGGGAATGAAGAATGAAGGATGGAGGTAGGGATGGAGGAAGGCAGGGAGGTAATTGAGGAATGGATGTGTGTCTCCTAGGTGGCCATGTTGTTGCTCTGGAAGGATGTGGGCGCTGGTCAGACCACACACACATACACACAAACAGAGACACACATTACAGACACTAGTAGCAAGGCCTCGCCAAGCTTCAGCTCTTATTATTGTTATGTAGTGGTAAGGATTTAACTCTGGGGCTTCACCATGGAGGGACCATTGGAATTAGAGTCTGGGTTAGTCCACTGGTAGGTATTTAATTTTCGGTTTCTATAATGGTGGGTAATAAATTGTGGCCATTTGTCATGGGACTGGAGGAATTTGGCTATGGGTTAGAAGTTCCTGTGGAACTACAGTTACACTTGGAGGATCTGGCTAAAGCAGGAAAAACATGCCAGCAGAGTAAGCTAGACGGCTTCCCATCCAAACTGCATAATTTTAGGTAATTAGGGAACCAAATCTACATAATTTTCTATATTAATTGTTTTTCCATGATTAGAGTTATATGCAACCTAACACAGAGGTTCTCAATTTTTCTTTTTTGGTCAAAGATAGAGAATATACCTTATACCATGTATGTCCCTTGGAATAATTTGACTATTTTTTACACTTCTATAGTCTTGGAAGAACAACACAAGAGAAATGTATTAGAAAGAAATTAGACATGCATTAAACATATTTGCAGATTCTAATAGTATCTATCAAATAATAGATTTGTTAGATTAGAATGTAATATATGAAGTATTATAGATTTGAAAATTGTAATATTGTTTGTTGAACTATGAAGCCCTTTTGTTAAAAAAAGAGAACATTTTACATCATGATAATTTAAATGAATGAATTTGAAAACTGAGTGCCACGGACCCCTGGGGGTCCCTGGACCCCGTTTTGAGAATCACTGGTCTAACGTGTTTGGCTATTTAGACTTATGGCAGACTAACAAATGTAAAAAAAACAGAGCACATACCTAGTTGATAGTCCATGTGAATAAAATAAAAATACAAACATTGCAATAGCTTTGATTTTAAAGCCCCTGAAATCTCGGTTTCAATTCTTATGTTTTTGTCAATTTGTCAAATATCAATTTAATATCACTCTGGTGACAGTGAAATAATGGACTGTTAACAGTGTTAGCATTGCAGACTGCTAAATGATTAATTCCTCAAAAGTGGGACATGTTTCACAGATTTTAAAGATAAGTTTTCTTTGTTCGCACAAACTAAGATTAAAAATTGAGATTTAAAACACTTGTTGAAATGGATTAATTTTCAATTATCTATCTCAATGAGGCCGATTTACCGGACAACCTCACACGAGCAGAAACGCACACCCATTATTTACAGATCCTGGCACAGAGCCCTGAGTGAATTATACCTGCTAATCAGCTTCATTGAAAGGCGTTTGACGTCAGAGGTGGACAAAGCTAACAGAACAAGAGCTGTGAAGAGTGTGTGCGTGAGCATGTTTGAGTAGGCAGGTGGGGCTGTTGGGGTCAAAGGTTAAGAGGGGTTGATGGGTGGGGCGGTGGTGGAGGTCGGGCGAAAGCTGCTCGGCAAACACAGCTTGCTGTCACAAACACACCGGCCACAAGTCTGTGAGATAGACAGGGGAAGGATAAGAGTGTGATAGAGGGAAGAGAGATAGATAGACAGCTCACGAGAGGGAAAGAGGGAAGGAGGGAGGCCCTCGGTTTACTCACAGTGTTGTGATATGTTCGTCATGTTTTCACACCAGGGGGATTCTCAGACTGCTTGTTTCCATTTCACTGTCGGGCATTTATCCTCAACTGTGAAGATGTAGCTGAGTTTAGTATGGCTGATAAATTAGACCAGACAATATAAGATGAAGTATACAGATTAGATTGGACTTGTGAGGCAAGATGAGATGATATATGTGATGAAAAAGGATATGAAGTGGTGAGATTATATAGCATAAAATTAGCCGTGCTGATAAGAAATGAGACAAGATGATGTTTTTTAATGACATGTGATAAGTAATAATAAATAGAAAAGGCAACATGGCAAGACATGAGATGAGTAAAATTAATTTTATTGACGAAATGACAACTTTGTGAGATGACACTGAGATGAAATGAGACAGCTAACTAAAATGTAAGTCATCTCTGTTTGTCTGTCTTTCTGTATGTCTGTCCTTAGATTTTCCTGACAACCATTCATCTAAATGTCTTCACACTTGGCAGGTGTATTGCTGGGGACCCAAGGAAGTGCAGTGTCAAGTTTGAGCTCTTGAGATCTACAGGACATATTTAATAGTAGAGCATTATGTACACACTGTAGGGTGTACTGAGAGGGGACCCATATTAACTGTTACACCGCCAAACAGCGTGCTGGGTACAGCTCACTCTCCATCACTCGCTACAGTTCATTCAAGAACAGATGAAGAGGGAGAGACCGGTGGGACTGGAGATGTTACACAGTAGCAATCTCAAACATTTCAAGCTTCAGCGATGTAACTTTCGGAATGAACGCTATTGTTAGCAAATGATGCACATACTCTAGCATTGCTAGGGGACAGGGGACGCAACTATGTCATGGCAGGTGTATTGCTCAGGAGCCATGGAAGCGCAGTGTCGACTGTGAAGTTGTTTGGATGAGCGGTTCTCGAGAAAGCTGCAAGCAGCAATAACGGAGGCAAAGCGATTGGCCCGTTCTAAACTGGCACGTTTTGAACAGGCACTGCACTAGTTAAGTTAGTTAACGTGAACTTTACTGAAGAGGCAAGGTGAGATGATATCACACAAGATGAAACAATAAATAAATGAGGTTAAATGAGAGGAAATGTAATGAGCTTTACTCATGAGATGAGACGAGATGAAATGTAATGAGATTTGATAACATAGATGACAAACTTAACTGATGAGATGTGATGCAATGAAATGAGACAAGAACATTGATGCATTTTTGTGAACATTTTATGCTTTATCTTTATATTTTCTCTGTGGCTTACATCCTTTCAACCAAAGATACACAACAAGCTAAACAGGCACAGCTAAGACTTCAGCTAACTTCATCCCCATATTTCTGTTCTGTGACCGGTTCAATCCGACCTTCAAAGCACAAATCTGCCACCACATCAAACAAAAGTTTTCTTTTTAGATCTCAGTATAGACTTTTGCTTTTTGCCTTAATTTATCCTGGGAATATTTGCCAAGCACACATGCTCTCTTTCATCAACACCCTGCTTCACACGTACAAAGTTACACACATTCCTACCTGGCAGCTGCCCAGCGCAACCACAGTCTTCTAGTGTAGGTCCACTGGGCAGCTCCACCAGAGTAATTTGAACATTAAGAAATGTGCTCAAGGACATTTCTATGGTGTTAGCTGAAAGAGAGGAGAACAGGCAGCATTCACTTCTCTGATCTACATTTTTCTTGGCAAATCATGGATCCAACATCTCAATCTTCTCATCAGCCCACTTGTCTAAACTTAAGCCTTGCACATATTGGAACTAGACCTTTTGTGTAATGAAAGACATTTAGAGGAGAAATAATCCAGCATTTGGTGAAAGGATTTAAGAAATCATCAGCAGCAAATCAACAAACTTTTAGACATCAGTCTCTCTAAACCCTTTATTTACTCTATGATACAAGTTACCCTATTGAGTAGATATAGATGGTATAATGTTTATCATGTTCACCTTCTTAGTTAAGCGTGTTAGCATGCCAACATTTGCTAATTAGCATTAAACACCAAGAACAGCAGATGCTCATGAGAATGTCACTATTTCTGCAGGTATTTGGTCATAAACCAAAGTACTGAACAAATCTTGATTCTCGACTGATTAAGGGATTACCAAAGTAATTAAAATTCATCCTGAGGGGTCATGAATGTCTGTACCATGGATGGTCATCCTCAATGGTTTAACTGTGACTTGCTGTTCCAGGCAAACGGCTCAGTGCTCACATCTTCATAAGAGCCCTCCCTTCATGCAGCAACATGTTGCTCTGCTCAGACCAGTCTGAACTGCCCCTTGCTAGGACACGGCCGCTCCAGCATCAAACGATATTTTTAATCAAGTGGTCAAAAGCTATTGCACAAACATTCTAAAGTAGCTTAGGTCAATAGTGCCCCAGAGCCTGTTCTGTTAGCTGGAATGCTCCTGTACGCTGCGAACAGACCTCTCTTTGTATTTCAGTCCAGCAGCCTCACGCCACACCGCACCGCTCTGGAATCCTGTTTGTTTTCTTTCAAATTTCTCAACCTAGTTCACTTCGATGTGGAAGCGCAGTGTGCTGTGTGTGTGTGTGTGTGTGTGTGTGTGTGTGTGTGTGTGTGTGTGTGTGTGTGTGTGTGTGTGTGTGTTTACTATGTTTTAAGGTGTGCGCTAAGTGTGCATCTGTGTTTGTACCCATGCAGCAACAGTATGGCTCATTGAGCATGTGCTCATTTTAAGCTGGTGCCAAAGTTCACATGCTTTAAAGTGGAACATACTGGAGAGTTAAAAATTATAAAGTTTGAGCCTGTGCAAATCCAGCCAGCTTCAGTGTAGGTTGTTTATGTAAAGAGTTACAGATAGATGCCTATTGGACCAAAACTCAGCTTTCTGTAGCCAACAGGCCTGGTTTTTAATTCACATTCAATTCAAGCAATGCAGGATTTCTTGAGCAGAATTTGTCCCTGTATTTTAATGTTTTTGTCTTCCTGAAGATTCATACATGTTCCTCCACATTCAGGGACAAGACAAAACTTGAATCTGTTGTTTTATATTTCTGGACTACCCAGCATTTATTTCTAGTCAGTCCACTTATCTAACCAGTAATCTGCAATTATCCATAATACAGAGGGCTCGTTAACGCCCTAGGTGCTGACTGGACAAACACCTTCCCTCTCATACTGTTAGTCCTCCTCCCCCTTTCTCCTAATTTCTACTCTTGGCTGACCATGCCAGAGGAATTCATTATCCCGGAAACTTTTTGCAGAACAGAGTGAGCCAAGCAGGGCAAGGCTATTCTTCTATCCTGTCCTTCCTGACAATGAAACCATGGCATACAATCAACCTATTATTACTGCTACAGATAACCACTGTTCTTTTGCCATATGAACTGTAACCCTGGCTAACTCAATGTCCTGTTTTTACCCTGAATAGCCTGGTTGTATCTGTTAAGAGGGTAACCTGCATCTGATTCTTTTTGTAAGGAAAGTGTCAGGCACATCACAACTTGCTCCAATAGTGAAGACACAGTTTTTTCAAAAGCTGAGAGTTCTTAAAATGTATTTGCTTATCTGAGTATAAACTAGGATATATATATATGAATTTAATTTGTGTTTCATAGGAATTTTGGTATGTCAAAAGGATTAAATTATGGGAAAAAAAAACTACAGTTATTTCAACAAACCGAGTGGTCAATTCAATTTTAATGAGAAAAGAAATATATCTGGAAATAAGAAACCTAGTTTCCCATGCATCCATGCATCTTTTACACTAATGCTTTGCAGGGTTGTAGGGAGCAAGAGCCTATCCCAGGTCACACTGGACAAGAGGTGGTGTCCTCCCTGGACCGGTTACCAGTCTGTGACAAGGTTGATACATAATATAGACAGGCAACCAGTCCCACTCACATTGACACCTACTGTATGGGCAGGGTTGACCTGCATGTCACTGGACTGTGGGAAGAAACATGCACAGACATGGGGATAACTCTACACAGAAAAGCCCCCAAAGTTGGCTAATCAACAAGAGATCAAAGGAGTAAGTTTACATATCACAAACGTATTCATATTACAGTAGATGACAAGATATATGCTTTATAAGAATGTGATATTACACAATTTATCCTGGACGTGTGAAAAGGCTGAGTTTGTACATTCCCACAATCTGTTACTATTTGGGATTGTTTAGCAGACATAATATCGATTTTGGCAACTTTATGTCCCAATAAAGCCTGTTAGCGCTGATGTGTACTGTATTACGTCTTTCCTTGATGTTGTTAAGAAATGCATGCCCTGCAATTCAGAGCAGCATATAAACAATTTTGAAGCAGTTTTCAAGGTAAAATAGTTACATAATGTTGCTTTACAACGCATTATCATGAATGGGTTCATATGATATCTTACGAAAACGTATGCACAACAATGTGTGTAATATCCTACGAAGTTACGGTGCGTGCCGGGCAGCCACATGATGACTGGTCACTTGACAGTTAAGTTGAGCAGCCCTTACGTTAAATTTAGCCGAGAAGACGTAACTGTGAGCTGGCTACAGGGAAACGTGAGGCCCCATCGTTTCAGCGGCCGTTGCAGTTATGTTTAGCCGACAAAAGGTGACTGTGAGCCAGTTACAGAGCACCGCGGGCCCCGCTCGTCTAAATGGCCGTTGCAGTTTATTTTAGAATACATACTAATTCCAGTGTATTACTTTTCATAGCTATACATACGAATGGTTCATGACAACAGCCTGTACTTTAATAGTATAATAAAAATGTGATGGATGATCATACTGAGCACTCTTGTTGTTCATGATGTTTTTCTGAACATTCATCTTTTGCCTGTCCTTAAAACATTTCTTACTCTGATATGTTTGACTTGGTTTCAAACCCTTTACTGCCCCATTTCCAGTAACCTGAGGAAATGCCTTTTCTGGGCTGTCCCACTAAAATGCCACATATAGGCAGCCCCTTCTAATACTGCAGGATAGGCTGCTCTGAAGAGCCCCTCCAAAATACTCTGCAGGGCGGTGTGTCCTGAATGTCCTGCACCTGCATAAACACACCGAGCCAGGAGAGCTGCCTGTCGCCCTGCCAGGCACGCTAAACCACATGTCCAAAAGGCAGGAGAATAACATACCTGGGAACAGTTACCGTGAGAAGCAGAGGTAAAGTAGAATACAGTTAACCACAAAAAGGTTGCAGTCACAGGCACAGTAAGAAAGATGCAACCATCAGTTTATGCATGCTTAGTGAAAGTCAGAGTGCAAATTAAGGTTTAAGTTTTGCAAGTATGTTTTATACCTGGTAACAAAATAAATAACACTATGTATGTGTGATATTAAACAAAGGACTAAAAGATCCTTGGCTATCAAGAAAAAAAGAGAAACCAGATGGATGGAGGAGACAAAGTCAAAACTGAAATCAGAATTGGTTGATAAAACAATTTGGAAACTTCAGGGATATTTTAGTAAAATGAGCATATAAAGGGTAAAAGGAAAAATCTGTTAGGACCAGAGAGAGTGCAAATTGGGCCCCTGAGACAGGCTGCATATTGACCCGCTGTGACAGAACACCTACCTGTCAGACATGCCCCGTAAAGGCTCTCCTCAGTCGAACAAGGCTTTATATTCACACAGCATCACACGACACCTCGTAGTTACGTAACTGTCGCACCCTTCAATCATTTTACTGTAACTGAGACCTCACAAGGGGCCTGGTCATATATGCCATACTGCTCTATAGCACAGGAGGCTCAGTTTTAGCTAGTGGGCCTCCATATTTAATCCTGGAGGAGTCTGTAAAAATGTGATCTCAGCAACAGCAACAAAAGTTGAAGAATTTAAAGCTATATTTTAATTGAGCAATGAAAATACTCTAAAACCCTGTAAATACTGGTAATAACTGGTCATTATGTGGTCACATCCAAATGCATTACATGAATTGTAAAAAATAATCCTAGTTTGCTGCCACTGATTTGACGGATAGCAGCGTGATAGTTCCTTCCTGCGTCATCGCCTCCTCCTCCTCTGCTGCTGATGGATTTATACACTGAGCAGGACTGGATACAGCTGGAAAAATAGTAGTGAACTCACAGTTGATGATGCATGGGATACATCTAGGGTAACACGTGGTGATGAGGATACTTTTAACTGGATTAAGATTTGTAAATCTGACAAACCAATTATCTTTAAAGCAGACATTACAGTATTTGGCTGTGTGTTTTGGCTCTTGATTAATGTTGATGTTGCCATTGCGTCAACCAGAGATGTACTGAATGTACTGAGTAATCTGAGATTTAGTTGAACACAGTTTATACATGGACATATATTTTCCACATTTTATTTGAAATGTGCCTGACAACCTATGTGAAGAAAATTTGTAGAGACATAATGTTTCAGGAAATACACTTATTTGTTTTCTTGCTGAGAGTTAGATGAGAATATTGATACCACTCTCATTTTTGACTGATGGCTACCTTAGCTTGTCTTAGCTTAGCTTGGCATAAAGATTGGAAATTGGGGGAAACATCTAGGCTCAGCTACAGCCTGGCTCTGTCTAAAAGTATTAAAATTAGCACTTCTAAAGGTAACACATTATAGTTTATCTTAGGGCTGTCAAACGATTAATTTTTTTCTTAATCGCGATTAATCGCTGAATTTCTATAGTTAATCGTGATTAATCGCATGTTATATCACATGATTAAAATTCTATTATTTTGCATTTCTGAACTGTTTTTAAGTACATACTAACAATGGAAAGCAATTCTTACCAGTCTATCTTGATTGGGAATGAAATGAATGCAAAGAAAGTTGCTTTATGAACTTGACATTAAGATTTGTATTTATGTGTTTATTATTTATTTACTGTAAACAAAAGAAAAATGTGTGAATCTGTCATTACACAACCGTAGTATGTCTTTAAGACACGATACTTCTACGATGCTGACAGGTCTGCAGTTAGTTGCCACCCATTTTGCAAGAGCTGTAGTAATTTTTTTGGATTTGGTTTCATCCACAGGTCGGCAACTAGCACTCTCCAGGGTGGTGCTTTGCCTGAGCCCGCTAGCATCAACCTGAGTCACGTTAACTGTACTATGCTTAGCTCGTAGGTGGTAGCTCAAGCTTGACGTGCTTCGGTGATATTTTAATTCGGCTTTACACAATGTGCATATGGCTTTTGACTTGTCTACTGAGCCGTCCGGGAGTTTTGGAAAATAAAAAGCACCGTTCAGAATTTCATTGCTGCTGTCTTTCTCCATCATGCCTGCAGCCTGCAGCAGCAGGATGTGATACGAGGAAGTGGCAGGTTGATGATAAGTAAAGGTGCGGCAAAGGGTCAAAATAGCCTAGCTAGATTCTAGTGATTTTAGAACAGCTAAGGGGCGTTGTTAGGCACGACACGAAGCCGAGTGAAGTGTAAAATAAATTAATAAATTGGCAGCATGCGATTAAAACAAATTAACTCGTTATGCTCGGCCCTTAATCACATCGCGATTAACGCGTTAATGCTGACAGCCCTAGTTTATCTATTTATGTAAAATTGTAAGAGTAAAAGTGTAAAGCCGACAAGCTGCAGTTTCACAGGAGATTATGTGTTAGACTATTTCCTGGCTGGACGTATAACATCCGGGTGTCTTGTCTTGTCTTGCTAAACTAAGCCAATGTCTTCTGGCTGTAGCTTCATATTTTGAGTAGGCCTATCCATCTTCTCACTCTCAGCAAGAAAGCTAAGCTGATGTAAATTATGAAATATTACTATTTTAGGTAAAGACGTAGAAATAATAATAAATAAAATTAAGCTTCCTTAGATTGGCTGTTGTCCACATTGTAGTAAGTCTCATATGGACAGCATGGTTTACTCACCACTATTTTACCACTAAACTATTTCAAACCTATTGCGTGTATGCTCTGATTCACTCTTGCTGAGAGTGGAAAACATATTTCTTGTTGTCTGTGTTGAGGTAGGAGAAACATGTGAACCTTGGGTCGTCTGCTGCCGGTTTGACAGCTAGCTGAGCAATGACTCCTTCCTGCGTCATCACTTCCTTCTCACTTTGCTGAGGAATCCACCTTCCACTGTTCCAGCTGGGGAATATTCCATGTTGTTGTGAAGAGGATGATGGGAGCATAATACATTTCTGGTCAGTTTGGAGTGGGCAGGTATGATGCAATGTGAAGAACATTTGTATAGCATAAGGCACTAGCATTGCTCTGTCTCTCTTGGTTATCATTAGCTTCAGAAAAAGTAGGAGCGGTTCTACTCAAGAAAACATGGTACCGTGAGAGCTACTTTTAGCAAAAGAGAGAAAAAGGAGTTAGTAACAGCAGGCCAGCTGTGACCTTCCAGCTAACAAACACACAGAGGAGCACAGAGGGGTTAGATTGCCACCAAACAGACTGACATGGGGCGAGGGTGTAGGCTGCAGTCTGACCTTGCAGCTCTAGCAGACAGATGGGGAAAGGCCTTTCGTTCCAGACACACACACAGACAGGGAGGGGTCCAGTTAGCCACTGTGCAGAAACTTCATATCTGGAAACAATTAGAGCAGATGGGAGGCCTGGCCAGGCTGTTTCTATAAGACACAGCACAATTCTATCAGGACGTTATAAGGAACAGTTTGCTCTCCTTATGATCAAAACCCACCAGTCACAAAAGCGCAGTTCATTATTCCATCAACATCGTATGAAGCAGCAGCTGAAAATGTTGTTTTTTCAATGCCTTATTAAGTTAAGAACACATTTGTGTTTACACTGACAGCCTAGCAAAAGGGAAGGAGAGTAATATTTTCACAGCCGTTTACAAAGGAACAGTCTTCCTTGCGCTAATCGTTCACCTTTTGTTCATTTTCATTAGTCATCTGAGAACGGTGTTCCCTTTTGCAGCGTTCAGCACTAACAACTCTATCAGAGGACAGATCTGCTGTTGACTTTGAATGTTTTTTCAGTCAAGACACCACACAGACGCTGGTTTCACCAAAAAAAGGTCCATCTGGGTTTTCATCGGTAAAGCCCCAGCAGTGATGAGAGGTGCTCTTCACACACTTCCCTAATAAGAGAGTTTTTGGCTTGAACAATGTTCTATGTTTTTTTTTTTCTCTGCGTTGATGTTAGTGCCTGTATGAGAAGCTGAATTTGTGGGCTGGTTTTATGTTCAAATCACATACAAAATACTTTGAAGTTTATGAATTTATGCCATTAGTCATACAGTTGCTATAGTCATACAGTGCTACGACTATTTCTGATTACATAAGGACCGTAGGCATTGTACAGACACACTAACCATTTTTTTTTTTATTGATCATTCATTTATATTATGCCTGTGTGAGCTGTGACAATGCAATGCAATATTAATTACAAAGGACAAAGTATCTATAGGCAGATTTAAGTGTTCTGTTTCTGTGCCGCCTCTGATTTTGTCCATCAAATTCAACAGCTCACTTTTATTAGTGTCATCAGCACAATCTTACCTCAAGGTGTAGTAGCTGTTCTGGATCATTCAATCATGTGAAATGATCATCATTGGCAGATGGACTTTTCCTCAGTTTTCATGCAATTGTAGAGCACTTTAAAGATGCTATAATCATCATTTTTTTTACATTAACAATGGACCAATTGACAGTGTGTATGATTGTTTTAGTATTCTGGCAACTTTACTGTTTTGGTTCACTCTCACCGCTCTCATCAGTGTTTTTTTCAGCCGCAGCAAGCAGCTGGTTTCCTCAAAATAAACCCAATAAACCCACTGTGTGCTATCTGCAGCACCAAACAGCAGACAGATACAGTTAGCAGCTAGCTGGTGAACACAGTGGAGCATTTAACAGCTAAAGAGCCAAATATTTCCTTCAGGAGACCAAACAGAGCTAAAAGGAGAGTGAATATTGGACTTGCTGCGAGCTGTTTGCCAACAACTTTTCCATGTCAGCTGGAACTACAACAATTTTCAAAATTCTGACATTTTATTCCTATGGTTTAAAAAATGTTAGTTAACACAAACAGCTCTCTCCCAAATCCAAAAACTAGAGTGCTAAAATGTGTAGTGTTTATAAGTATAACGTCTGAACAATCAATAGACAATAAATTGAAAGATGTTTTAGATGACACAGAGCACCCAGGTTCTGAGTATATGGGTACATATTCTATTCATTTTCTGTTTCTGTTACAATAGAATAAAGCTCATTTGGGTATAAAAAGAAAACAAGCATTCTGTGGATCCAAAAAATTTGTCTCCCAAATAAAAATATCTCTGGCTTTGCTACTGCATCAACAGCCAACCAATAAGTAGTCACTGCAGACTGACTCTTGTTCGATTCTACTATGGCTTCTTCATGAGTTTTTTCAACTGCTGACTCTGACCCCAGTTCGATTCCCAGTCCAGGCTAGCCATTTTTCGTCATACAATACTAGGACTTTTTTTACAACTTTTTTCAGCATGCTATACTATGACTTTTTTATCACTTTTTTTCGACATACTATACTATGACTTTTTTTTCGACATACCATAAATCAACATACTTTCGTATGAATGTTTTAGATATACTGTAATTTGTCTTGTGGCACAAGGGTTCAGTGGTTAGCATTGCTCCAACAGCAAACCAGTAAATAGTTAGCTGTGGAATCTGACTCAAGTTCAATGCCTGGGCTGGATTTTTTCATGACTTTTTTTTGACATGCCATACTCTGACTTTTAATGGCTTTTTTCGACATACTATATATACTATGACTTTTTTAAATTGCTTTTTGTGACATACTATGCTATGAATGTTTTCAATGTCATTTATTTTGTGGCACAGTGGCTTGATTGTTGCCACTGCGCCATTAGCCAACCAGTAAGTAGTCACTGCAGACTCTGACTCATGTTTGATTCCCAGTGTGGGCTGGCCTATATTCATGACGTTTTTTCAACATATTATACTATGCTTTTTGCATATTATACTATGCTATGAATGTTTTCATCATCAGTTCTCTTGTGGCACAATGTCTCAGTGGTTAGCATTGCTCCAGCACCAAACCAGCAAGTAGTTATTGCGAACTCTGACCCATGTTTGATTCCCAGTCTGGCCTGGACTTTTTTCGACATAAAATACTATGATTTTTTTACGACTTTTTCGACATGCTATACTATGACCTTTTTATCACATTTTTCGACGTACTATACTATGACTTTTTTCGACATGCCATACTCTATACTATGCTATGAATGTTTTAAAACATGATTTCTTTTGTGGCACAGTGGTTGAGTGTTCAAATCATATATGTATTAGTAAGTTTTGAGGTCTAATATACTAAGTGAAAGAGATATGCCAAAAACATATCTTTCCAGTCAGGTCAGATAGCTTAGGGTGATAAGTAAATGCTTGGAAGACAGAAGGTTGAGTGTTGGAATCTTATAAGGTGCTATTAGTTTCAATACCTACTTTACAGGAATGAAGAATTCAAAAAGATTAAAGGTTATGTTTCTGTCAGTCTCTTTCCCAACTGGTTGTTTTTAAGAGATAAATGCACTTTTCGACATATTATACAATTACTTTTTCGCCCACATTTTTCGACGTACTATCCTATGACTTTTTTAATCACTTTTTTCAACATACCATACTATGACTTTTTTATCACTTTTGTCGACATACTATACTATGACTTTTATATCACTTTTTTGAAATATTATACAATGATTTTTTTTCGACATACTATCCTTTCAGTTTTTAATCACTTTTTTTGACATACTATAATATCACTTTTTTATAACTTTTTTTTGACATACTATCCTATGACTTTTTGGTCACTTTTGTCAACATACTACTATAACTTTTTTATCACTTTTGTCGACATACTATACTGTAACTTTTTTATCACTTTTTTTGACATACTATACTATGACTTTTGTCGACATACTATACTATAACTTTTTTATCACTTTTGTCGACATACTATACTATAACTTTTTTAGACATACTATACTATGACTTTTTTTATCACTTTTTTTGACATACTATACTATAACTTTTTTATTACTTTTGTCAAAATACTATACTATAACTTTTTGATCACTTTTTTGGACATACTTTACTGTGACTTTTGTCGACATACTATACTATGACTTTTTTAGACATACTATGACTTTTTTTATCACTTTTTTCGACATACTATCCTATGACTTTGTTATCACTTTTTTCGACATACTATACCATGACTTTTTTCGACATACTATAATATGACTTTTTTTTAAACTTTTTTTCAACATACTATATACTACAACTTTTTTCGACATACTATAATATGACTTTTTTATCACTTTTTTTGACATACTATACTGTGACTTTTTTGGACATGCTATAACATTACTTTTTTCGACATACTATCCTATTACTTTGTTATCACTTTTTTCGACATACTATACTATGACTTTTTTCGACATACTATAATATGACTTTTTTATCACTTGTTTTCGACATACTATACTATGACTTTTTTATCACTTTTTTTTCGATATACTATACTATTACTTTGTTATCACTTTTTTCGACATAATATACTATGACTTTTTTCGACATACTATAATATGATTTTTTTATCACTTGTTTTCGACATACTATACTATGACTTTTTTATCACTTTTATTCGATATACTACCTAATGACTTTTTTATCACTTTTTTCGACATACTATAATATGACTTTTTTATCACTTTTTTCCAACATACTATCCTATGACTTTTTTGTCATTGTTTTTGACATACTATACTATGACTTTTTTCGACATACTATGACTTTTTTATCACTTTTTTCGACATACTATACTATGATTTTTCGACATACTACACTATGACTTTTTTATCACTTTTTTCAACATACTATACTTTTACTTTTTTATCACTTTTTTCGACATCCTATACTTTTACTTTTTTCAACTGGCTATACTGACTTTTTTAAGGCAGTTGCACACCAACCAGACGGCCGACCGTTGGCAGAAAAGGCAGTTGGACTGATCAGTCTCCCCGAGTTGGTCAAAAAAGTGCCTCAGAACACACCGAAGCGACGAGACGTAATACGTCTCCATAACAGCAGGTGGCGCTAATCTGTATTGCAGCTCAAAAAAATGAAAACCGGCAGCTGATTGGACAAACGCGTCACATGGATCTGGCTGCTGCTTCCGGATTTTGGATTTTTCGAACGGCCATTACTGGCGACTCATTCAGATTACGATCTCATATTGTACTAAAATAGTTCACCGAAACGTGTTTCTGAAAACATTTTAAGTGAGAAATAGGCCATGCAGTTGCTGAATCTGTCTTCATTTCAGATCGACAAAGGTCAGTTTAAAAGATTTTCGTCAGATTTTGAGAGGCTTAGTCACGCTCATCCCGCTTGCCATTTCCGGGTGAGTCCCGACTGCCCTGTCTCCGACTGAGCATGTCAGGTCGGCCAAAATGAAGGCCGACAGCTCCTCCAACGGACGTCGGCACGGAACACACCGACCAGACTCGAGTCACTGACCTCGCCAGACTGTCCAGCGGCCGATTATCAGTCCGGTGTGTAACTGCTTTTAGGCATACCATACTATTACATTTTCATGACTTTTTTCGACGTACTACACTATGACTTTTTTACTTCTTTCGACATACTATACTATGACTTTTTATTACTTTTTTGACAAACCTATGCTATGACTTTTCGGCATGCTATACCCTGTCTTTTCTTTTATCAACTATTCTCACTATGCAATTATGCCAGCAATCCAGTTTAGCTTGATCAATTAAACTTAGCATTCACATGCATTTTCTGCAGGAAATGCATTGTCTAGTTCTTAATTTAGGGTGTGTTCCCCTTTAAGATACATACTACACATGAATGTGATATGATCGAATGCTCCATAACAGGTACTAACTGGATCTTGAAGTGAGATTGTTTTCAACGTCAAGAATGAACTTTAAACCTCAAATGTTTTCATTATGACTGCAGGGAATAATCCTACAAAGACACACAAATCTCTGCATGCAATTCATAATTCTAAATGAATAAGGTTCTGTTAGAGGGTGTAGGTATGTTCATATATGAGGTAAATAAGCAGCTAAACCATGGTAAACAGCTTGTAAATAATTTGTATGTTTGATTTAGGTTATGTAAATTGAGATTTGTGTTACTGGCAGCTGCTAAATGATCAGAAACTAGTCAACAAGTTCTGTAGCAAGAACACTCTGTTTCTGACAGTAAACCACCAAACTGTAAAAGCAGTCACTAAGTTTATATGAAACTTTTTGAGAGCACATTTCTCCTGCTGACAGCCAGTAACCCATCCAGTAAAACAGACAGTAAATACACACTTTCAAGACCAGGTTGACATCTCAGGCAACCTCAGTGTGAAAGAAAAAAAACACATGAATATAAATGAAAGCTTTAAAAAAGTCTAATGATAGAAAAACAGTCAAAGTTTATTTGATGTTGAGGAATGTTAAGGTGAAGTCTTGACCTGGATCGCTGCACATCACGGCTTAAAACACCTGTCTGGGAAGTAGAAACCCACAAAGCAAAATGTCAGTTTTTTCTCAGCTTGAAGTAACATTTACCTTGGCAGTGAATAAGACAAAGCAGCAGCGTGTGATTAAAGCCGATGTTTTTATTCAAGGCTTTTACAGGAAGCTAATTAGCCCAGGTATGCAGTCGTGTGCCAAGCTAATAAGGGGAAGCTGACATTCCTGCAGGGAAGCGGTGGCCTCAGAAAGCTACAGAATATGTATTTACATTCATTGCCTGCTATGTGTGAGCCACAAGACTTTCAATTCACACACTTCACAACATGGATTTTTTTTTTACAAATTCAAATATTGAAAAAGGTTAGGATGTGGTCTGGCTCAGGGAACCACAAGGTGAGTAAATTTGAGAACACAGAAAATCTAAAGAGGTTATTTGTTCTGTTGTCACTGGATGATAAAAGTCACTTTTAAATAAAAAAAAAAGCATTGACTGATTATGGTGTTTCAGAAACTGCCTCATTGGGCAAAACAGTGTAATGTGCCAGAGGCCATGAAAGAGCAAAGTGTTGTAAGAGAAAAGCACATGCAGATTGTGTGTTGTGTTATGTGTGCTAGCCTGGTCCTCAAAAACATACTAGTCACACACTTTGTATCTTGTTTGTTTAATCCATGTACACACAGACATGTAAAATGTCAATTTGTGATTTTAGAGGTAGTTACATGCTATTGCTATTTCTTGACGAACAACAGTTTATCGATCCAACTCTAGAAAGAAGTTTTTACACCTGGCTATAGTCATTTTTAACAGCAGAAATTTTGACCAGTCCAAGCACAGGTGTTACTGATAACATTAAGGATGGCTCTGTTCTATAAGTGTCCCAGTGAGTCATGACAGTGTAACAGTGAGCTAACATGAGCAGGATATAATGAATACAGTATAAAATATCAGACATACAGAATATACATGAAATAATAAATAGGATAGAATACAAGAACACATATCTCAAATACGTACAAGTTAGGAATAAAAATGTACAACTACTTAAATAGTATTAATAAAGATGTAAGTAAACCTATTGTGCAAGTTGCACTTAGTGCAGTTGTGATGTATATGAGTCTTATCTAACACTCAGTGATGAAGTGTTAAACAGTTTTATTGCGTGTGGTAGGAATGATTTCTTGTAGCGGTCCGTGCGACATCGAAGCTGTCGGAGCGTCTCAGAGAAGGTGCTCCTCTGTTGGACCAGCGTGGGGTGGAGAGGGTGATCGGGGTTATCCATGATAGATAACAGTTTGTTCAATTACCTCCTCTCCACCACAGCTTCAAATGTGTCCTGTTTGCAGCTAATAACGGAGCCAGCCTTCCTGATCAGTTTGTTCAGTCTGTTTGTGTCGCTGGCTCCGATGCTGCTGCCCCAGCAGACGGCGGAGGAGAACAGAGCGCTGGCAACAACAGACTGGTAGAACATCTCCAACAGTCTGCTGCACACCTTGAAGGATCTCAGCTTCCTCAGGAAATAGAGTCTGCTCATCCCCTTCTTGTAAACAGCAGTGCTGTTGATTTTTCAGTTCAGCCTGTTGTCAATGTTGACACCCAGGTATCTGTACTCCTCAACCATATCCACATCTCCACCAAGAATGTAAAGGGGCTGCGGAGCTGTTCCCTTCCTCCTAAAGTCAAAACCATCTCTCTGGTATATATATATATATATATATATATACACTCACCTAAAGGATTATTAGGGACACCATACTAATACTATGTTTGACCCCCTTTCGCCTTTAGAGCTGTCTTAATTCTTCATGGCATTGAATCAACAAGGTGCTGGAAGCATTCTTTAGAAATGTTGGCCCATATTGATAGGATAGCATCCCCCACACCATTACACCACCACCACCACCACCACCAGCCTGCCCAGTGGTAACAAGGCATGACGGATCCATGTTCTCATTCTGTTTACACCAAATTCTGACTCTACCATCTGAATGTCTCAACAGAAATCGAGACTCATCAGACCAGGCAACATTTTTCCAGTCTTCATATGTCCAATTTTGGTGAGCTTGTGCAAATTGTAGCCTCATTTTCCTATTTTTAGTGGAGATGAGTGGTACCCGGTGGGGTCTTCTGCTGGTGTAGCCCATCCGCCTCAAGGTTGTGCGTGTTGTGGCTTCACAAATGCTTCGCTGCATACCTCGTTTGTAACGAGTGGTTATTTGAGTCAAAGTTGATCTTCTATCAGCTTGAATCAGTCGGCCCATTCTCCTCCGACCTCTAGCATCAACAAGGCATTTTCGCCCCCAGGACTGCAGCATACTGGATGTTTTTCCTTTTTCAGACCATTCTTTGTAAACCCTAGAAATGGTTGTGCGTGAAAATCCCAGTAACTGAGCAGATTGTAAAATACTCAGACCAGCCTGTCTGGCACCACAACCACAACCATGCCACGCTCAAAGCGACTTAGATCACCTTTCTTTCCCATTCTGACATTCAGTTTGGAGTTCAGGAGATTGTCTTGACCAGGACCACACCCCTGAATGCATTAAAGCAGCTGCCATGTGATTGGTTGATTAGATAATTGCATTAACGAGAAATTTAACAGGTGTTCCTAATAATCCTTTAGATGAGTGTATATATATATATGAGTGGGCTGGTGAACAAACAGGATATACCATTTTATTTATAGAGCTTTAGGGTTGTTGCCAGGCCAGCTGTTTCCCCCGTCTTTATGCTCAAGGCTAATCACCTCTTGGTTCAAGCTCCATATTTAATGTGCAGCCATTAGAGTAGCATCAATTTCCTCATCTAACTCCCGCTAAGAAGCGAATAGGCGCAGACCTTCAACAAACTGACAAGCTTAGTCATTCTCAATGTGCTCTAGTTAAATGCTTCCATTGTGGCAGTAGCACTGTGTGTGGCAGGACCCATGTTATATTTAGGAACACCTGTAAAGGCCAGACCATCTTTAGGGTCATAGGCACTGTATGACCCCAAGACTTATGCCTGGTTTCATCTGAGAACTAAGAGTGCCAAGCATAATGTCTAAGATTAGAAACTTCCAGCTGAAAGGTCACTGAAACAGAACAGAGGCCATCCTCGACCCACACAGAGCTTTGTTTAAGTACAGACCACCTGACTTCCATATCCATGTGTGTGGCAGTAAATCCACAGCTGAGATGAGTTTCTGCTGTTTGTTGAAAGAGTAACAGCCCAAATTCTCATCAGTGTCTCTAGTCTAAACACTTTCAAAGGACACAGGTTTCAAAAAGGCACTTTCCACTCTCTCTCTCTCTCTCTCTCTCTCTCTCTCTCTCTCTCTCTCTCTCTCTCTCTCTCTCTCTCTCCCCACCTTTGACATTTCAGCCACCCATTAATCCCCCTTGTTATATTTGGACAAATGTTCCCATGCACTATATCAAGTGCAAGTTTCCACCTGTGAGCTTCTGCCAGTCAAAAATGCTTTGTCCAAGGTAGATGAAAGCAATATCTTCTCCTTTGTTAACACAGACTGGCAAATGCATTCCCCTAGATGTCCCTTACTAGTTGATTTATGAGAAAATTTGACCAAAAAATGCAAGTCACCTTCCAAATATGCCCCTCTGGCATCTAACGGTCAATATATTATGCCTCGGTCCATTACCCCAAGTAATCCTAAACCCAACTATTTTGTGCAGACTGTGCCTGAAAAAGATTGAGTCTCATGCATGTTTCCAGTATGAACATTTTCCACCACTCTAGGCTTTAAATAGATACAGTTTCCATCTTGACAGTTCATCTGCCCACCAACCCCATTGTTAAATCTCAACAAATCATCCCAGCCAGTCTCCAGATCCATTATTAGTTTCCACTGCTTGTCTCTTAATAGGCAGGCTTTAAAAAGGTTCCGTTCCAAGTCTTTCATTTCTAAGTAATTGACCTATCCCTTCTTCATTGTTAAATTTCAACAGATCAATATTTTCCCCATGAGTGTTTTTGCAGACGGGCTCCAAATTGTAAAAGGAAGCAGCAATTTACTTTGTTTGTTGTCTGTTTGGTTCACGGATGAAACACATAATGCAGATGACACTGTAATGTTATGCACTTATTCAACTGTCTTGTCAAGGTTGTTACCTTGGTTGGTCTGTATTCCTTATATGTAGCCATGTGTAATGTTGATACAAATATACGTGTTTTTTTTCCCACTGCGCTCGTAGAAAGTAAACTAAAATGCCTAAAGAATTACAAAATAACAGTACTTTCTCTCCTGTTTGAAACCATGTTGTTTTCAACTTCACCCTCACCTTCTCTGCAGGCAGGCAGCCCAAGAGTTCAAAGAGGCAGAAATATACAGGCAGGAAAATCATTTTGAGATTTTGGTTTCATGTTCAGTTTACACAGTGGTATATAGATGGTTGGTTTGAAGGCTAAAGCCAAGGAACATTCCTCGAATAGCCTGCCAGCTACCACTAATGGAATTTAGTTTAATGGATAGCTGAGTGCAGATAGCACAACCAAAGCTTCAAATTTGGACCCAGTTTGGGAAAAACACTCCGGGTTTGCCTACATATATATACATATATATATATGTATATATACATATATATACTGTATATATATATATATATATATACTGTGCATATACATATACTGTGCATATACATACACACGTGCATGTAGTACACTATAGCCTCCAAAATTACCCTAAATTTGAATTAACAAAAAGTAAATATTTTAATGAATATGGGTTTTATTGCATGCCTGTTGTACTGCATAGACTGTTTTAACTAGGTTTACCTAATAAACTAAGTGTCCATATAAAGTAAAGTGAATAAATAAATAAATAAAGTAAAAACTGCAGCATGGTTTGGATAAATGTCACTTTCACAACTCATCATTGTATTATGTATGAAAAACTTGCTCTACCATCACCCTCAATAACAAGACATCAGCATTGGCTGCAGTTTATTTATAAATGTATACATTTCAATTACCCTAGTTATCTAAAACTGCTTATGGTACCCTTTTCCTCTACCTACCACTTAAGACACTCTACACAACTTTTTTTTTTCTGACCCTGCTGTATCTTTCATTACAGCTAAGAAAGCCTTTAGGTTTAAAGCCCCCTCAGATTGGAATAATCTGCCTGTAAACATTCGATCCATTCTATCTTTTCACTCCTTTAAAAATGGCCTGTTTTCCTATTACAGTGCCAACTGTACCTGTCCATAATCCTCTACAACATCATGATAACACCTCTTCTAATATTATTATTAATATCCCTTTACATTCTTGCTCTGCCTCAAACTTGCCTATGACTGACTGATTATGATGTTATATTTTCTGTTTTGTTAATTGTTTAATTATGATTGTACTGTTTATTTATTTATTATTAAGGACCCCCTCGAAAACGAGATGCTGCATCTCAAGGGGTTACTCCTAATAAAAATTGTTCAACAAATGTATCCATTTAACCTCACACCTCTTTTTCAAGCTGGTATAGAAGGTAAAGTACACAAAAGCAAACAAAGACAGATGATTTTAGAAATGCTACATGTACTAAAAATGTTTACTGTGAAATTAAATTCGATATTTGGCTCAGTGTGAAAAAAAATGCAGCCTCAGTACAGAGTGTTCAGTGCAACTGGCCTTTTCACTTCTAAAGTTTATCTTCCTATTTAGCTTTAAAAGTGCCAGGAAGGTATGACTGCAGCTGTGCTGAATATGAGCAGTGTGTGGGAACCTTTGAAACAGCTAGAAGAGACCTCCTCTGTGACATCAGCATCGGGTGTGACATCATCAAGCATGGTGTGATGGAACTGCACACACAAGCGGTGTCAAAGAAAACTGGGAATAATATCCACTTTCCACACCTGAAAAAGAGCGTGGACAGTGTCGATACCAGCGCGAGAGAGATAAGAATCTAGCCTGGTCAGATGCTGAGTCTGTCATCTCCACACATCCTTAAGTTGGAAACTCCCCAGCTATCACAGTTATGTACCCCTGTGATGTCACACAGTAGCTATAAAACCAGCAGTGAAGTAATGAGGCTATAAGTGGCCAGCAGTGATGTGCGTAAATCCAGACTAGGATAGAAGGCAGGCCTTGACCTGGAATAACTGCACGGGTCACATAACCTTACGTCAGTATGACTGCAGAGCTAAAATAGAAACATCACTCCATCAGTTGATTCCCTTCGTAAGGGGGGGAGGTGCTCAGGGTACATTTTCATTTTGTAAAAATAAACTGTGAAACAATACATCAGTATGGTGTTATTATTGTGGATTATACTGCCGTCAGCTGTATTCCTGAGACTGATTCCAGTGTTCCGTGTTACTGTATACAGTATGTCAACTTTTGGCCCTGTTACTGCAATGCTGGCATGACTAATGCCAGAAAGTAATTATTACTGTTAGTTGAATATTTTCCACATCTGTCACCTGATTTGCCTATGTGATATTGGTGAAGGCATGACCCGCCCGACTCTGCCTCTGATTGGCTGATCTAACAAATCTCACTCCTTATGCCCAAACGTAACCAACCCAGCCAATGAAGGCAACGAGTACTAGCCAATCAAAGACAGAGTAGGGCTGGTCATGTATTAGCCATCCTAGGAAAACGAATTTGGCGTTTGCCTACATAAACACTTTCAAATGTTGATCAACGTTTTATAGACTAAGGGACTTTACTTTGACATACTTCCTCTTGAAACACAGTGTTGCAATTCTACTACTAAGTTAGCGACTAGCTGGTTAACATAGTGTAGCATTTGGCTAAAGTGCCAGTTTCCCCTCAAGAGCTAGTGCATGGAGACCAAAACAGAGCTATTAAGAGAATGAATATTGGACTTACATTAATCAGGTGGACACAAACACAACTAAACTAAATAGGCAACTGTTTGCTGCTGTTAACTTCACACGGTGTTAATATGGCATTGTTCTGTTTACAGCTTGTTTCCGTTGATGACTAACAAAAATTCAGTCAATGGAAGTTTAAAGCAAATTAATGCCATTTTCTTTTATAGATGATGTGGAGGGGCCTTATTTTGTAAATGTTTAGTGTTTAATTGGTTGGAGTTGTTATTATACCTCTACATAACAACAAAGAAAAATAATACATTTTTCCAACATGTGAAATGTAACAGACTTAAGGTCACGCAAGTATGTTCAACAACACAGATGCCAACAAGCACAAAGCAGAAACAGACTCCCCTGACATGGTATCACCACCACAGTTCCATTACTGCTTTTAAACTACAGATACTCTCTTAGACAAATATATTGGTCTATACTTAGCCTTGACATATCTGGGCCTACCACACACAGAGCCATGTGTTTCCTTTGGCCACCGCAGTCAACCCATCCACACATCCAGGTCTGCAGAACAGTGAAGCACATGGCCAAAAAGCCTGCTGATACTCAGCACAGGAAACCCTGAGACTGACAGACTGCAAAAACAACCAGCAGCATAACAACATCCAGAAAAATATCAGTTTGCCAACTTACAGTTACAATATTACAGCGACCATGCAGGAAAAAACAATATTTACTTTGTTTTCTTATAATCTTGCAATTGATAGACTCCTTTGTCACAGTATACCACTCGGGTGTCCTTTCAGTTCTCTTACTCAATCAGACTTGATGCTATCTGTTAAAAAAAATAGTTAAATCAAACAAAGCTCGAAAATAACAACAGGATCTTCACACAACATCCCTTAAAACCATTCAAAAAATGTGCCTGTGATGTGAGATAAATTGACTTTATAAACAACATGACAGAAACTGCAATACTTTGCAAGACAAAATGTCAGCCAAGTTTGAGTGTTGTTTTGCAGCGTGGCCGGAGCACCTTCCTCCATCAAGCTGTTTCCTTTAGATATCATGGAGTTGAAGTTTGGGCCCTGAGGCTGTAATGACGGGGCTGACAGCACACACACACACACACACACACACACACACACACACATACATACATACATACACACACACACACACACACACACACACACACACACCACACTTTCACTCACGGCTGTGTTTTTCCTTGCTCAGATGGTCTAATAGGAGTCCCTACTGTACTGAGCCAGCATAGAGAAAGAATACATCCATATTAGGAAAAGAGCAGACGTCCTTATATGGAAAAGCTTCCTCTGTAGTAACAGCCCTGTCTGCTGGCTTCTCACTTACATTCCTTCAACTCCAGGTTTCTCTGGGAGTTTTTCATTTCCGATTCGCTTGGCTGTAGAAGGAGCAGGGCCGCCTTTCATAAGAGTCTGGCCTGGTGTGTGATCCCCCTTTTTCAAAAAAATACACAAACCTCCGTCTAGCCTCTTTCCTGCAATCCTCCACTTTGGGGTTTGATGTAGTAAAATAAGCCTGGCCAGGGACAGGGCACACCTGGCCTTTTTAAGTTTGTCATAGACTAAACCTCATTAGGCAGGTGAGAAGCCAGAGAACATGTAGCCTTTGTTCCCGTAATATCTGCCCCTCATGCCTTCATGGGCCAGGCTACACTTTCACTAAAGTCGACTCAGGATTTTTAATCATGATTTGTCCTGACTAAGACCCTTAGAGTCAAAACGTCCAGTCAAATGTGAAATACAATCCACAGCCTTTGTTTTCAACAGAATCCTCTGAAAGAAACTTTGCCTTTTTGGGAAGGAAGAAAAGCAGCCTAATGTGCCATTAACTAAGAGCATTAGTCTTTGTCCCCTAAATACCTTTCCTCACGTAAGCCTATTGTACTCAAAATGTATTTTGGGTACTGCCATTTTATGTTACTTTATACACATAGTATATATATATATACATATATATATATATACTATATATACTATATGCTCTTCCACTACATTTCATAGGGAAATATTGTACTTTTTACTACATTACATTTTAGTTACCAATTTCTTTGAAAGAATTTTAACAGGAGATGTAATCCAGGACTTGTAATGGAGTATTTTTTACATTGTGGTATTGCTACTGTTACTTCAGTGAAGGATCATAATACATAATCCATCATGTGTTTCATACAATCAAACAGGATCAGAGGAAGTATTTATGAACAAAATGCTCCACTCATGCATAATAGATCATAATGTGTTTTAATGTTCAGTGCTTAAAGCTGCAGTTCAGCCACTGATGTCAGTGCACAAACATGCCACTGCAGTGTCCCAGATGTATCAGTAACCACCAGCCAAGTACAGAAGACAAAGTTACAAGAATGTTGCAGCAGTTGCAAAGTCTCTGTGCACCTTGTTAGATAACCAGCTCAAGTTAATGACTCAAATGAACTTCCTTTCCCTAACAGCAGACTGTTAATGTGTTAAAGTACAGGCTGTCTGTGTGCCTTTGATGCCAAAGCTGAGGAATGCTGTAGTGGGCCTACAGTCTTAACCACCCATCACACATCAATCAGTGTATTTAATCATCACATGTTGATGCATCTTTATGAGTTTCTACCTGTTTTTGTTTTTTTTAAACTATTCTTCTTTCATTCAAAGCTCTTTGTGCCTTCCTTTTTGAACTGTTTTACTCTTCTTCTTTTTTTTTTTAGATTAATATTTATAGGTACCGGCTTTCTGTTTATGAAGTCAGTCTTTAGGAATTCCCAGTGTGGGGTCCCAGGCCTCTAACCAGACTTAACCTCCCATTCCAGATGAAAGCCGCTCTAAGCGAGAGAGAGACAGTGTTGTTTGGCCGAGCAGCAGAGCCTTGCCTTCAGACAGCAGGAATGTGGGATGTCTGGAGTGGGGGTCAGGAAGTGAGGAAAGAATGCCAAGTATGTCCATGTTTGTCCAGGGCTGGCTCTCCATTCAGCCCCCAGTGACGTGCTACGAGGGCCAGCGAGTATAAAGGGAGCTGGGCTCTGCAGTCAGAACTCAGATCAACTCCTCTACCGAAGCTAAACTCTAGCTTTCACCAAGAAAGACTGTGACCGGAGCAGCAGAGACACTCTACGAGACAAGAGATCAACTTGATCAGAAACGGTTTCTCAAGCTCAAACTCTAAGACTAAAGGAAAACTTTCTCAACAAGACTTAAGGAAAAACTAGAATCTATTTCTACAAGGAAGAAAAGATGTCTGCTGGAATGAAGAAAATGATTTTGCTGCCTTTCCTGAGCATCATGCTCTCATACATGGTAAGTCAAAAAAACTTAGAAGCTCAGGCTTTAAACATATAGGCAATACTTTGAGTCTTTAAACTTTACTCTTGTCAGAGCATGACATAGCTCCAACCTTAAAATATATTGTGTTCTCCATGTGCTGGATGTGTAACTATAACTACTGTATAATACACTTTGTGGAGATGATATTTAACTAAGCATGTGTCTGTGTGTGCTCAGGCTGCAGGTCAGGAGTGTAGCAGCCAGTGTTCGTGCCCCTCCACTCCCCCTCAGTGCCCCCCAGGAGTGAGCCTGGTGCTGGATGGCTGCGGCTGCTGCAGGGTGTGTGCCAAACAGATGGGGGAGCTCTGCACTGAGAAAGACTTCTGTGACCCACACAAAGGCCTCTACTGTGACTTCGGAGCCCCCATCAACAGACGCATAGGAGTGTGCACAGGTGAGCCATTGAAAAAAAAAAAACGTTTCTGTGATGCCCTGCTGTAGATCATTAACTGTCCCTAATGTATGAACCGACTTGTGACCTTTCCCTTGTCGTTTGCCCTTCAGCTCGAGAGGGAGCCACATGTGTTTTCGGAGGCATGATGTACAAGAGCGGGGAGACTTTCCAGAGCAGCTGCAAGTACCAGTGTACCTGTCTGGATGGAGCCGTTGGCTGTGTCCCTCTTTGTTCCATGGACATCAGGCTGCCCAGCCCAGACTGCCCCATGCCGAGACGTGTCAAGGTGCCAGGGAAGTGCTGCGAGGAGTGGGAGTGTGACAGACACAGTTTCATGGGCTCTGCTTTGGCCGGTAAGTTTGTCTCCTTTGCTTTTAGGTAGACAATACTCTAGTTTCTTTGTTGATCTTTATACAAAGAGGAGACATAATCAGAATGTCTTTCTAATCCAGTGTTTGCTCCCATGTTTACAGCCTACAGAGAGGAGGAGACCTATGGCCCAGATCCCTCCCTGATGAGGGAGAACTGCCTGGTTCAGACTACTGAATGGAGCGCATGCTCTAAGACTTGTGGCCTTGGGATCTCCACCAGGGTCACCAATGATAACCGTGAATGCCGCCTGGAGAAACAGACCCGGTTGTGCATGGTGCGACCATGCGAGTCACAGCTGGAGCAGAGCATTAGGGTGAGTTCTTGTTCAAGTGCACTGCTTTCTTTCATGAACTGTACAGATACAGTATTAGCACTTAAATAGCCAAAGAATGCTTAATAAAGTTGCCTTGCTCTTAATTTGCCTCCTGCAGAAAGGAAAAAAGTGCATCCGTACTCCCAGACTCTCAAAGCCCATGAAGTTCGAGATCTCTGGCTGCACCACCACCAAGTCCTATAGGCCAAAGTTCTGCGGCGTCTGCCTGGATGGGCGCTGCTGCACCCCCCACAGAACCACCACCCTGCCCATGGAGTTCAAATGCCCCGACGGACAGGTGATGAAGAAGCACATGATGTTCATTAAGTCCTGCGCCTGTCACCACAACTGCCCCGGGGAGAACGACATCTTCGAGTCCATGTATTACAAGAAGATGATGGGAGACATGGCATGAGCCACTGAAGGACGATCACAGCTTATGACTTGAAAACAAACAGAACTCCATCTCATTTTGCAGCTCAGTATATATGTTTTTTATGTTTAATTTTTCTCATTTTCTCATTGTAAAAGTATGGTCCTTTTGTATGGCTGGCGCACATCAGCCACATAGACTCAGACAGAGGGTTGCATAGCAGCTCCAAGAGATTCCTGCACTATAACTATTATTTTTGACAAACCTACTGTCAGGTTGCCGCCCATTCCCCTTGAAATCCCTTTTACAGACCCGTCCATTTTACTGTATGCATTTTTATACATTATCTAAACCTTGACGTCCTCTCCAAATGAGGTGCCTAATAACTCCCCCCACCCTTCGAGTCCAGACCAGACCTGGAAACTCTAAGCAGCTGTAGATGGAGCATGCAGACCACAGCAGGCCAGTGTTCCCCTGTCCAAACAGGTCTGAATGTGTCCTTGTATGTGTGTGTGTGTGTGTGTGTGTGTGTGTGTGTGTGTGTGTGTGTGTGTGTCTGTTAGCACAGGCCTGAATGTCAGCCTTGTCTCTGTGTCTACGCTGTTCACTCTGCTTACAGAGTAGAGGAAAGGTCAGAGTTTCCGCCTCAGCATGTGGATGAGAAAGCAAGCAGCGTGCTGGGTTTAAGGTTAGATATGGAACATAGTGGGCTTTTCCACCGCACTGAGAAAAAAAAAAAAAAAATGACATGTTGACTATTACTGATTCAGGTCAGAAGGAAGAAACCAAGTGTCTATAGGAAAAAAGTCTATTTTGTACAAAAATAGAAGAAAAGACTGGAAGAATTGTAATTTCATTCCTTTTTTATTGATGATGTGTAAATTATGTATATATTTGTACAGTTTAAGTTAATTTAAAAGCCAAATTGGTTCTGTGCTTTAAAATGCATCGATAGTGTATTTTTTGTCGACAGTATTTTTTACTATTTTATTGATAAGTGTGACAAAAATGTTACATGTTTCACTTTGTAGCTGGAAATAAAATGTTATATTTTTTTATACAAACATGAGTTCTCCAATTTGTCTGTCTTTAAGTCCATGATATACAGTACTATGGGATCTATTGACCAACGCCTTAAACTAAGCATACTGAACAGGCACAGGAATCACATGTTAGTGATCTGCACACTGTAACTATTACTTGTTCATGTTTAATTTTAGACATCTTTGCCAGTGCATGTATTAATTTGTAATTAACACAAAGATCACTCTCACAGAGTGCAGGGAATCAACCTTGTTCAGTCACTACATCAAGTCTGCAGCTGAAGTGAACAAAACAGTGAAATGATTTAATCAGGTGGGAGTTTTCTTTATGATAATAAATATTGTTATATTCCCACCACAGGAATAACATATGGTTTGTTCTTCCACTTTCCACTTATGTAACATTATTTACTCTAATGGCTTGTTCAGTAAACACAGAAGTTTAAAAAATGTATAAGTTCTTATACAGAAAACAATATGAATAATGCACAGGACTGGTGGCTCTTTACCAAATTGCTCCCTATTGATTTGTTAGCTGAACTGAAAAAGCATAACATTGTGATTAAAATGTATTAGTTTATGCATTGATGCATGCTTTTTCTGTCATGTTTACATATGGATATATGATACTGTAGGTTCTAAAGAACAAAAATTAAATGTCTCAAGGTGACAACGGTGGCATTTCAAATCTCCCTTGCTGACAGCACTCACCTTTTAAAAAGAGGACTGAGACAGTCTAATGGCGCCATCTGGTGCCCTTTTCATTTGGTTGTCATGGATTTTTTTATAACATTTTCAGCTTGTTTTGGCAGCCATACGCATACATCTTAAAAGGAGGATATCTTCATAACCTTAAATGAATCTCTCTGATCCACAGTTGTAATTGTTGGTCAAACAGTATAATGGTTTGCTGCAGAACGTTCTAAATATATGTCTAACAAGTATGTTACGCTGTTGTGTACAAATGCCCAATGGAAAACTAAAATGTCAAACCTGGCTGTAATATATTCTTGTTTATCTTTCTTAACTTTGAATTGTAATACAACCATTGCTATGGTGTTACATTTTCTGTTTATAATGATACAAGAGACCACCCTCAAATAGTTGTGATTTTTAGCAATGCTTAGCTTATCATGCAGATTAAAAAACTTTTCTCTTCAGGCTTTAAGACTCTTTGTATTTGCATATATCGGTGCTGTTACTGTGCATAGACACTAATCCTAATGTTTTCAGTTTTCAGATGTGTCTGCAGCAGCTACATGTACTTAAGCTGCCAGAGAAAGCAGAACTTGTTTTGCATTTTTTTAGTCTCTCCACTGCCCACATTCTATTATTGCTTTCTTTCAATCCATTTTTATTTTTTACTTCTGCTCAAGAGCTCTCAACATTTCACTGTCCAACCACATGATTCACTATCCTGGCTCTTTTTATCTCAATAGTATTAACCAATGAATAATGCAATGCTGATGCCAAAACTAAGAGTTAACATGTTGTTGTCTTGAATATGCTCTATAAACAGCTTGTGTGTCAGAGTGATGATTCATGTTCTCAGCTTCTTCGCCCACAAACACAACCAAGTGCAGAATGTATCTACAGTATGAATCAATGTCTCCTTACAGTGAGAAGCCAGGTTCACAATGAGCTGTGTGAGTAACAAATACAGTAGATGTATAAATTAAACAGTATTAAATGACTCTTAATTCACTTGTCTTTACCAGTTTCATTTATATTTAATTATTGTAATGAAAGTGATGCAAAAATCATCAACTGTACCAGTTCCACAATTCATTAACATACCTACACAGTTGTACATTTGTTAGTACGCTGAGTTTATTGCATTGATCATCGTATGTAAATATCCATTTGATTTTAGAGGCATTGAAATGATTTGCCAAAATAGAGATTTCTAGTTAAACTTTTCAATTTATTGGTTTTCTTACATAAATGAATTACAGTTCATTAATCTGCTATAAATGTTCACTTATTGCCTTGGCTTGATTAGAATCAACTGTATCTATAATAAGTAAGCATCTACGTCTTTTCCTTCCGCTTCCCCATAAGTAAGTAAGCATCCCAGAAAGAGCTTTGTATACATGCCGTTACTGTACAACCTCACCTTGTCCGTGTGTGTTTACCTGCATCTGCCTCAACCGTTCACATAAATCAATGTGCAGTGTTAAAATAATTTCAAAGGCAGACACAGAGATACATCTGCAGAAAGAGAGAGATGATTGTCAGAGAAAATGAAGTAAAACAAGCTGTCAACGTTACTTGACAAAGATTTTTTATGAATATTATATGCATGTGTTCGAATGCACAGAACTTGTGCATTTGTTTGTTTTTAGTACAGTATGCATGTCGAATTGCAATGTGCATCTATGTTAATCTATGTGAGGGACAGGATATCACAAGGGAGGCTGCAGCAGTGTGTGCATCCTCCAGAAAAATAGCGAAAGATAAAATCTTGTCACATATTTAAACTCTTTCTGTGGAAACTAGGCAGCTGGTAAAGCGGAGGAGGACGAGGAGGCAGAGGAGGTTGCGGCGTAAATTTTTTTTTTTATCCAATCTTTCTCTCTCAGCCTCGCCGCATCTCATGGAGTTTCTGGGCAACGTTTTCAAGCTCTGACTCGATGGCTGCCAGGCTTTCAATCTCTGGCTCCTGCAGATATAATGAGAGGACAGCAAGTGGGGAAAAGATAGTTAGAGTGCAAACAATTATATATATGTGCAAACCTTTCATGCACCACAGCTCTAAACATATCTTGGCACAATCAGCTTCCATGCATTGCTGTTTTGGCTGTTACCAAGGACACATTATGAACAGAATCACCTCCTATAGACTCACTGTTACAGCAAATGTGTAACAGTTTTTGGCCATTAACGCTGGTACAGTCTAAAAAGCTTACTTTAAACATGCTGCCAAACAGCCGCTGAGCCATTTTGTATCTTTGTGGGATTCAAGCTGTGGAAAGGATTCTGCTTCATTATTTTTTACAGTTACCTTTTTACAGAAACCTAATCAGCTTTTAGGCTTGAGCTAGCAAACCAGACTGTTCAGCGCTACAAAAAAATAAGAATTAGCCTTGTTATGTATAATGCAACTTGGGAAAAACAGTTATTCACTTTCTGACGAGAGTAAGGTGAGAAGATGGATACCATTCTCATATCAGTACACTAAATATGAAACTATCACCAGCAGTTGGTTAGCTTAGCTTTATGTGAAGACTGGAAACAGCTAACAGTTAGACTGTCTCTGTCTGAAATCCCCCAACCACCACCTCTAAAGCTCACTAATTAACATGTTATATTGTTTAATCCGTTCAAAAACTGAATTTTAAGAACAATTATTGCAGTTTTACGAGGGGTTATGGGCCAGACTATTTCTTGCATGTACGCATTAAAAAAAAATATATATATATATATATATATATATATATATATATATATATATATATATATATATATACATTTAACATGTTAATAAGTGATCTTAAGAAGTTAACTATGGACATAGCCATGCTAGTTCTTTCCACCTGTACCCAGTCTTTATGCTAAGCTAGGCTAACTGGCTGCAGGCAGTAGCTTCACATTAACCGTACAAACACGAAAAAGGCATCAATTTTCTCATCTAACTCTCCATAAGCGAATAAACTTATTTTCCAACATGTTGAACTGCTGTATTATTCTCAGTCGCTTCACAAAGTCCCACTTGTTGGGAGATAAAGGGATGGACAGCAAACCTCTGACTTCCGGCTGGCGCTGCCCTCTTCCTCCAACACCCTCCTCTCCTCAGGTCCCCTTCTAGCGATCATCTGCAGCTCCTTCTCCTCTTGACTCCTCTGCGTGTTTCTTTTCTTCTTCTTCTTCTTCTCTTCTTCCTCTGGGACCTCTTTGGAGTGATGTTGCACTTTCTGCTGACTGTTGAGCTGCTGCGGCTTCTTCACTGGCATCAGCTTGCCCCTCTTGGTCCATCGCTTCAAGCTCTCCCTACTACTCTCTCTCTTCATCTCCCCTTCATCCTCCTCTTCCTCCTCCTCCTCCTGTTGCTCCTCTTGTTTAGGTCTATGTGATAAAAATGCAGATCTCTTGTTTGTCTCCCCTTCATCTTCTTTATCAAACTTCTTCTCTTTTGATTTGATTCTGGGTGCATTTCTCTTTTCACCAGATCCATCACCTGGGAATATGACAAAAAAAGAATGAGATTTTTTTTTTGTTTCCTTACTAAAACACCTACCAGACCGCCGGCAGAATACTCTCCACCATCAGCAAGATTCCACTTCTTGTAATGAAATATTTCTTGCCAGCTGGCAGCGTTGCCCCCAGTGTTGCTAGCTATGCTTTATGGGAATTAACAGCATGGCTGGAGCATTCAGATTACTTGGCAGAGGCTCCCTTTTATAGTATTTCATTGTCCTTTGTCATTTTAGCTTAGAATTAATTTTTTTTATCTGTTTAAAGGTCTAGAGATAGAGAAAGCTACATCTTGATTGCAGTCTTGCAGATTGTGGTGAATGATTCCAGCTGTAACCAAGCACACCAGCTCATTTGAATTCTGGGACATGGAGACATTTGATCATTTCTGTTGGTGTGCTGTTGGTGTGCTGTCAGTGTGCCAGCCATGTTGGCCCTGCTTCCCTGATTTCATCATGAAGATGGAAGCACTTCCATCAATCACCCACTTCTGTGGTGGCAGGTGGTTTCATTTACAAAGCATTGCACTCTCCCTATCTTAAGATTCCGCTATCTGCCTTTGGTCAACTTTATTACATATTTTAATTTGCTTGGATGAAATTTATCTCTTGAATAAAAATACATATGGCTTGCTGGCAATTAAAACATCAAGCCCTAAATCTGAATATGCATGTTTTCTGTCATCTTATTAGTTTCTTTTTCTTTCTGTGCTTTTTAATTGTAACTAAGATGGATTGCAAACAAAACACAAGCCTGCATAAAGGAAGAAGAAATCTGCTTGCCTTTCTTATCCTTGATCATGTTTTCTTCCTCTGAATTAACTCTCTTCTCTTCATATTCTTCTTCTTCTTCCCCCCTCTTTTCAGCCTTGCCTTCACGCCACTCATCCACAGACTTAGAGATGTGACTTCCTGGGCTCTCATCATTTCCCCTCTTCTCTTGCACCTCTTCAGCGACATCCTCCTTTGACTCTCCATCTCTCAAATTGACATCCTTGTCTTCCTCTCCGTCTCCGTTTCCTGTCCTCTTCTTCTGGGACAGGATGGATCGTTCACCTGGGCCTCCTAAAGCCTCCAACATGGATCGATCTGAAAAAACGGGAGTGGTAGGAATTTAATTTACTAGAGGACATTGATTTTCCTGTGACGTTAAAAGAAGGCACTTACACAAAGCACAGTTTATTACCAGGGGCATTTTGTGTCCTAACATCAAATTTGGTGTGTTTTTGCTCAATCATGATCCATATTTTTTAACTTTTGTTAATGAAAAATTCAACAGAAAGATGATGCTTATATTAAAACTGAAACAATTAGCTGATTATTAAATTAATTGATATTGTTTTAAGTCATTTTTCAATCAAACATGCCGAATATTTGATTGTTCCAGCCTCTCAAATGTACATTTTGCTACTTTTCTCTGTTTTGTATCATTGTAAATTAAATATTGTTCAGATAAAGCAACTTGAAAATGTTGGACATTTTTAGACTGAACAATTAATTAAGAAAAATAATCACCATATTAATCAACAATGGAAATAACTGTTAGTTGCACTCTAACTAATATTAGCAGGTAAAGCTATCTGACATTGTGTGAATTAGTGGCAATAATCTGAATGGCTTTAATTAGTATGAAAAGTAATATAAGTTTCACATAAGAGAATGTTAAGGTTAATGTATCATAATGTAATATCCTTATACTGCAAGTACTGTTATAAAACTGGATACCAGGGTAAATAACACACACATATTCAGTCCATGTATGTTATTAAATACATTTTCTTAAAACTTTTTTCTGTGTTCATCTTTTAAACTCTAAAATAATCTTTGTCTAATAGAGCTAAGAAAGAATTTATGGAAATCATTTCTGATACATCCTTGATTAGACACATACTATGCATGGGTGAAAGTTCACTCATTATAAATATAAATTTTTAACATTGCCAGTTGCTTAAACCATGATCAAATTCACGTTCATTATACTGATCTGTGACGTCATAAAGAAAATACATTACAGAGCTAAAATACACACATATTCAGTGATTATAAATCAAATCACTACATTATCTCTACTGCATTCTTCATGTTTATCTTTTCATTTTACCTCAGATGTTTAAGATACATATATATATATATATATATATATATATATATATATATATATATATATATATATATATATATATATATAAAAGTTGCTGCAATGTCCATTGTATATCTTAACTCTTTTAATACAATTTGATCAGTTCTCATAGAGCTCAGAAGCTCTTAAGGCTGGCTGTCAGAGTCTGGTGTGCACCGTATTAGTCATTACTACTTGTTCTTGCATTGCTACTTTACTACTACTACTACCATTTTTTAAAAAAAGCCAGGTGTGCTGTCAGATGGAAGGACCTCGTCTATGTCCTGATTCTGTCCACAGAATATTAAATTCCCCTCAGCGTATCTCCTCTGTTTGTCATCTCTGCTTTGCCGACAATATAAAATGAGAAATAAGAGAAGTAATACCATTATCCATATCATTTTGACTGCTGGTAGATTTTAAAATGTTGATTAGAGGTATTCCCCAAAATGGAAGTGACTGAAATGTTGTTGAACTGTGATAAGAAATAAACAGCGTAACAATGCAGAAAAGCATGAATCTGAGCTTCTCACCAGCAACATCATCTGCAGTCTGAGGACTCTGAGTGGTTGGTTCAGGTGCACCAGTGTCTCTCTGCAGCTGAGCTCTCCCCTGACCACCTGGAATACAAAATTAGTCATTCAAGCTTTCTATCTTTGCAATATTTCCTATCTTCAAATACATGTAAACAAGTACGTTCAGCACCCAAATATTGGAAATCAGCTGTGTGCGATCTGTGACTCACCTTGGACAGCGATCTCCCGCAGCTCCTTCAGAAAGTTATGATGGCGAAGGATAGAAACAAGCCTGTCATCTGCATGACAAGAAAGCAAGCACAACTTCATTTATTTAGCACATTTCATTCCAGGTGGAAGCACAATGTGCTGCACAACGTGTGAGCTACCACGCAAGTTGCAGCCACAAACACTATGCAGACAGTGTAAAGATAAAACATTAGACATAAATAAACACAATTAAAACAGACACATGAATAATACTTGTGATTTAAAAACATCAAAAACTAAGAATAAAACTAAATTAAAAAGTAATTAAGGCCAACAGTTGACCAATAACAAAATAATGACACGTGAATTAAAACCGAATGAAGAAGTAAGAGAAATAAAACAATAATTAAGACCAGTAAAACCAGAAAGTTGCCACTAAAAAGGAATATTTTTAATTTAGTTTTAAAGGATGATAGCTTTGGAGCACGCCTAATACGCTTAGGTAGGATGTTCCAGCGGCTTGGTGCAAAAAAGCTTAAAGGCAGTTTCATAACCAGACAGCCTGTTCCAGATGACCTGAAGGGTCTAGCTGGTTCAAAGCTTACAAGCATGTCAGACAGATATTTGGGGTGCTAGACCATGTAGGGCCTCGAAAATGAGCAGTAAAACACACACAAACACATACAGTATATATATATATATATATATATATATATATATATATATATACATATATATATATATATATATACATACAAACACACATTAAAATGAAACAAATGAGTGGTTTAATGTCTCACTCTAGTAAGAAAAGAACAGACAAATGACAACAAAGGGATCCTGCAGGGTAGTAAAAGTAAAGCACAGACATATGTCTTTCCCTTTCACTTTTTCATATGGCTCAGCAAGTTTGCTTCAGTGGCTCATCAGAGTTAATTGCCCTGAAATGTACTGCTTTCGAAGCAAGAGCACAATTAATCATTTGGCCCACAGAGACTCCCCAAGTAAATCGCAGTGAGCACTGGACTTTCTGCTGATCCACAAATGGCACTGCATACTGTACGCAGCGAGCACAAAAGAGACAACTACTGTACAGTGCTGTGCTCTGATATCAGCCTGTGATCTTTCTTTCTTCCCCCCTTTCTTTCCATGACTTTGACTCCTCTTTTTTATCCTCTCCTCTCCTCTCTTTGCATCCCTCTGGTGGTGTACAGTTTCGCTCTCTCACTAGCAAACGCTTGGTGAGTAATGCTCGGATTGATTTTTTTTACATTAACATCAAGGTAATACACTGGCTATGTAACTGAATAGTCTTTACTCAGTGCTAGTGAGCCCGCTGCATATAACAGAGTGAGTTTTATACCTGGCAGCCATCGTAACAATCCATTAACCTGATGATGTGGGCATCGCGCTCTACATAAAAAAAGGAGAGTATGTATTGGTTCTCTTAGAAAGGTGGCGTGGCTCCAGTGAGAGCTGATTTGTGTCAGTCCTGGTCCTACTTTCTAGGATGGTGATGTAATAATGATGACTATGATCAAAATAAAGCTGAACATATGTATAATCCTCATTTTTAGATCTGTTTAAACAATTATAAAGAATAAGCCTTCACTACATGCCAAAATAATAATTGTACATTTAAAATTCATGTTAAATAAGTATCATTGTATCATTGTAATACATCCTTAAAATAAAAATGACCACCTGGGGTGGAATTTGTAAAAACAAAAAAAATAAAAATAACAAACATTATAACTGCTGAGTGCATAAACAAAACATAAAACACTGTTTTCCGGGTCAAAACTGTAGGAAATTCACTATATTTCAGCAGTTAATTAGGGAAATACATCAAAAAGGATGACATCATCTTTACCCTAATTGATGTTACCATTATCAAAATTGAGAGAATTTGATTATAAATACTGAGAGATTGAATTGTGTCTGTCCTTTGGGTGGGGCTCACCTGTCTTCAGTGTGACCAAACACTCCTGACTGACAGGCACGGGGTGGGGCCTTGATAGCACATCTGCCAACGCCTCCACAATGCATTTCATCACCTGCAAACACACACACACACACACACACACAAAATGTGACATTCTGATTCTTTTGATATTACTGTAAACTAATGAAATAGGGATGTTCTGGTAAAAAACTAATAAACGTCCTCCACTTGGTGAGGGCTATATGGGAATAAATCTTCACGGTTTTATAGATCAAAATGAATCTGCTTCTCTTTGAATGCTACTGTACCTCGCCCACTTATTCAAAGATGTGAAACTAGCAGAGGAGAGATCAAAATCATTTCAACTCCCATTGTGCTTTCAATGTCAAGCCAATCCCACATGCCTGATGATTTCTCACTCATTTTTTTCTTTTCAAAGCACTCTGCTTAAGCCTGCCAGATCTTTGAAACTCCTGTCCCTCTTTCACACATCGTCCGCATCTCGCATTGATATTCTCATCCCTCCAAACCCTATTCTAGAAACTACCTCCTTCTCTGTGTCTGTCTCTCTCTCTCTCTCTCTCTCTCTCTCTCTGTGTCTCTCTCTCTGTGTGTCTCTGTGTGTCTCTCTGTCTCTCTCTCTCTCTCTCTCTCTCTCTCTCTCTCTCTCTCTCTCTCTCTCTCTCAAAAGTCAATACCAAAATCATGACGGTAAATGCTCTTGAATTGATTTGAACAAGGTCATACCTTAGTAGAGAATGTACTTAAGTGAGTTAAATTGCTTGGATTAAGTATTCCTAATCACTGCTTGCCCTTTGAATGTTGCAAGTAGACGGACTTTATACTGTAATGAAGTAGCAGGTTACAGGTTCTATAATAATACTAATATGAATACAAATAATACTTCAAATGCCGCTAATAATGACAAAAGCTTTACCTTTACGTCCTCATTCTCCAGCTGACTTGGAGTCACTGGCAATGACAGAACTGCAGGAAAAGCAAGAAAAGACGAATCATCCTATTATTATCATTATTTCCACAATCCCTAAAGATCTAGGTTATTCTCACTGTTACTAAAACACGCCGACTGTTTCAGTTACAGGGGGCTAAATGTGCTAAAGGTGCAGGTGAATTGGCTCCATCTTCCGCCGCAGTTAAAGATGTGTGTGTGCCGCTGTCCTTGGTGCTGAACCCAGGCACTCACATCTCTAATGCAGATTTCTCTCAGAAAACTATACCTATACAGCATGATGTCACTTAACTTCAATGAGCATTTCCTTACCGCAGTTGCACAGTATTGTCAAAACGAACAGTCCTCTTCCGATCATGATTGGAAACGAGGCGCATAAAGCTCTCCAGGAATAGGAAAATAGCGAAGCTTATATCAGAATGTGATTTTACCCCTTTAAGGACAGCCGGTGGGTTTACGAACGCATCCTGAACTAAACTTAGTCGCCTTTCGGTATTTCTGGAGAGCTAAATTTCCTGCAGAAGCATCCGCGACCCGGCAGCCTTCGTCCTCGACACCTCGCTGCAACAGAGCCCGCTTTTATAGGACGACGTGGGGGAGGGAAGTGACATCATCCTGGGGCAAACTAATGCTATTGTACCTGATCATACCTCGATGGTTGTCAGGGCGTGTACAGGTTTGAGAGTACCTCATATAGCTATGGAAGCATCCATGTGTACTAATAGAGTAGATTCTGAGATTTCAGCTTTTTAAAATGTTATTCATAAAAGTTTTGGTCTATTCTCCAGTGATCAAAACAAGACATAAAAGATAAATAAAAAAAAAAAAAAAAAAAAAAAAGGACTTGTATCATTGGAAAATGCCTTTAATCTGATCAAGCAGGTGTGTCAATTTGAATACAGATGCACAGACTTTAGGTCTCTGCCTCCATTATGTTGTGTTCCCATACAGGACAAAGCTCTATCATCATACTGTATTTGCTGATCATGTCTCTTGACTAGCTGAATGTGTTGCTAGGCGACGGTTTATTGAAAATGATTGCTGTAATGGCTGTTACTCTGATCATGTGAACAGGTGGATTCAATGAATGGATAAAAAAGACCTTTTCCACGCTTCATAACCAAAGGCAATGCAGCTTTAACCCTTCTTATCAGAGACTAAATGGGATCTGAATTTAAGATTTGTGACATAATAGACATACAGTATATGTTAATAATTATATAGCTAATAACTATACATATTGGTTAATAAATATGGATATATCTTGATCAGATATAGTGAGCTCCAAATGTTTTGCCACACACATGACCATTTTGAAATTGGTTATTGGTGGATTGCTCCTGGACAGTCTTTTAGTGGTCCATTTAAGATGTATAGATGACAGTTAAAGACAACACTTTATAATAAGAGGTACAAAATATGGTTAAATAATGTGTGAATTCCTGTTGCTCGCCATAAATAAATGCTTGAATCACTTTGACTTCATGTGATGAGTTAACACCTAATGGATTATCAGTTAAAGAATGTTAATTCACAATTATTTCATATATCTATTTATGTGCCACCAAATGAGATGGAATTCAGTTACATATAATAAGGTATTTCAGGACCATGCATTTGATCATCCTCTCTGACCGTCCACCTGTTGTCACAGAAATATGAAGCTGTTTTTATATCATGATCCCCCGAGGATGAATCCTACTGACTTTTGGGAACCCCTAACTTTTCCCCTAAATAGCGCCACCAGCAGGTCAAAGTTTTCACTTATTCTGTGGAATATCTCAACATCTACTGGATGGATTAGCAACACAATTTTGTGCAGACATTCATTGTTACCAGTTGCTAACTTTATGTTGTTTCACAATTACAAGCTATGAGATGGCATGTGAATTTTTCATTTTTATTTTATCATTATATTTTGTGTTCTAAAGAAGTGTGTAGCGTGGGCGAGAATGGTGCACTAAAACCAAAAACATCTAGCAAGTGACAAATCAGGGCAGAATGGACTGACATGTTTAAACATGCATCATTCTAATAAAGTGAGAAAGAAAATGTCAGGAATCTGATTGTGACTTGTTACCATTACTGAAAATTGAATATTTTTGACTGCTGTGTCAGATGTTTGAATGGCCTTTTCTGTATCTAACTGGTTTCCAGAGACCGATTCCATCTGATTTGATTGAAACATAAACAAAGTGACTGTAACTTAAAACTTATGACCTGATGATTCTGCATTATTTTATTGTTATGTATTACTCAAGCATGTGTGTGTTGGAACATGTTATAAAGTGTTACAAAACAGCCAACAGTCATTTTATTTTAAACTTAAACAAAACAAAACAAATAACGCACAATTGAGTTTTATGTTTTGAAGAGTCATTATATAAAGGTGTATTATACAACGAAACTATGGAACATCCTAATATTGTTTGCTCTCTTCTACCTCATAATCAATCAGTCAATTTTATTTGTCACACAAACTCGTACGAGGTACAGTTCCAGGTTATCCCATAAGCGCTGAGTCCCAGATGTACATGAGCCTGTGAGGCCATTTTCTCTTTTGTTACTGACACATTCATTAAAAAACTGACAGACAAAAAGGTTTCCAAGGTGTGGGTTGGACTGTGTGCTGTTTCGAATTGCCTACTCCACCGTCCACCGAGCTCCCAAAGATCTCATTACACTTTCAGAGAGACAATAAAGGCCAGTTTGCGTCAGTTCCATATTTGTCCCGCGTAAACCGGCAACGGACGGCTTTGTTTAAACATGAAGAGGGTTTTCTTTGAATGCAATAATAAGGTCATTATGAAATCCAACAGCTACAAGGACTGATTGAAATTCAGCCCACTGCAACATGCAAGAGAAATGGCAGAAAACTGGGACGCAGGAAATATATATTTTAGATCCTTTAAGTGTTTGGTTTACAACATACTGGGAACAGTTTCACTAAATAAACACATTAAAAGGGACCTCTCCCATTCATAGTCAATGTTCAAACAGTTTTGCTTGTATTGTGTAAGACATGTTTACCTCGATAGGTTCAGAAAACCATTCCATTCTTCTCTTTACAAGCCTACCTTGCTGAGTACACCCTGCATGGTTTTCATTTCCATTCAAGATCTAAATTAACATTTCTATGAGAACCTGAGCTGTGCTTAGTATAGCTTCCACCTGCCCTCATAGTTATACTAAATAAACAGAGTCAATGCATATTGTACTGTACACTCTTAACCAAAAAATAAGATGAATAGAGAATTAATCTTTAGTAGATGATCATATACCACAGCTACTTATGTTAGATGATCATTTGTGTGCAGATTAACAACACTGACTCCTCTGCTCACCATCGCGCACAATATTGGGAGTTTTTGTTCAGTGTACTCACTCTGGTGGATTACGTTGTCTCTTCTAGTGCTGGGCACATACAATGCAGCTACTGGAGGACAGAGACGTGAAAGTGGGCCAGCAGCAGCAGACGGGAGATCTGAGGAACAGACGTGAGACTAAATTGTCTCTGGTTTCGAAAAGTCACATCTTTCTGGTAACATTTAGCATGGGTAAGATGGATGACAAATCATTTTCCATCTTTCAATTTATATGACTGAGCTGATCAGGTTTAATAGGGCTCCTCTGTGTGCGCACGCACACTTGTTGGAAATGAGAATTTAGGCCCCGTCAACCTCCCAGCTAAATGACTTGGTTTGTTATGATTGATGCCATTTTTATATCTTTTAAAAAACATTTTCATTGTCAACTCAACAAACACATTGAACATTATACACGTTTTTAATATCATAAAATAAATAACAATTTGAAATAGTTGAGGGTTCATGATTCTTAAAGAAAACATTTACTTCAGTTTTGGGCAAAGTCTAATATTTTAATGTTTTATAAGCATGTATACATGTCAACATTTTTTACTTCATGCTTCACTTGTTACAAACGCTAATGCAATTAATATTAGGTAATACAGTGTAGTTAAAGCAGCTCATGGCCAGACATCTCCTTAAAATTACACCTACAGAATATTATTCTCATTACAAATGTGGGTGAAACATTGAAGATCGTCCCCACAGTTAGTGTGTGGTCAGATCAGTTAAATCATCTTGGTTCAGGGATGATGAATTCAATTTAAAAGCAAAATGGAAAACCTTATGCTTTGAGCAGCAATGTTTTCATCCAGAGAAAGCTTCTCGCTCCAACGACCACCTCCACCTGCCTCTAATTCTGAAATATTTAGGTTGCAGCATTCACTGTCACATTATCTACGTGGTTTCAGAGCTTAACACCACAGTCCTTTCCTGTATGCTGCTATATGGTGCCACAGACATGCAATGTCTAAGAAGAGTGGCTCACAGACTCTCCTTTGAAGGTGATCCACTGTATCACCTCAACAGTACCCAGCATAGCAGTAGCATGATTGTAAAATAGTCCAGCAAAGTAAAAGCTACAGAAGTCCGAGACATGCCAAACCCACAAGGAGCAGGAGCAGCACGAAGTACGCTGCCTGTGACAGAGCGCCAGACTGCAGTGGAGGCTGATCTGACTTGGCTGCAATCGGTCGGGTGAAGATATACGGCTGTTCCTACAGATAGGACATGGAGAATATGGCATTATATAATCACTTTGTGTTGTGCATCTAAAAGCATATAAAGGATCATAATCTTTAATTACACATCACTGGGGACCATTTTCCAAAGCAAGACATAGTTGATTTACAATCATCCAGAAGGCCACTCTAAAGAATATTAATCAACTTGTCGACTTCTAACTTATGATTAAAATTTAATTTATTTCTACTTATTTAATTATTTTCCTTTTGGTCTTATTCCTATCAGTGTTGCATGATAAAGCAGTTGCAAACAGGGACAGAGAAAGATTTCAAATTACTTTCTGCTTGCAACTGCGTGAGCATAACTTTCACAAAACGAAAACAGCTATAAAATCTAAACTATGAGTGAGTACTGTATCTTAAAGTGCTCATATTGTGCTTTTTGGCTTTTTCCCTTTTCTTTATTGTGTTATATATCTTTTTTTGTGCACGTTATAGGTTTACAAAGTGAAAAAGCCCAAAGTCCACCCCAAAGAGACTTACCATCTCCAACAGAAAACACTGTTCACAAACTGCTCCAAACAGCTCTATTGTAGTCCAGCCTTTACTTCTGTGACAAACGTGCGTCACTTTGTAACACACGTTATAATACTCGCCTAGCTGCTAGCGTGGCACTCTTTCATGCTCTGCTTCTGACTGGGTAGTAGTCCTTACCTAGGTACTGCGCATGTGCGACTCCCAACAAAGATGGAACAGTAGCTAAAACAGAGAGCTCAACACACAGGGTGAAAAGAGGAGCTGCAGCAATGTGCAGTACAACAAAAATATGGTGTTGTTTGAAAATTAAACCATGTAAACCTATTCTGGTACAACCTCTAAATATAATTATGAACCTGAAAATGAGCATAATATGAGCACTTTAAGAAGATTTCAAATATCTGCAAGAGTATTTGCATTTGCATTTAAATTAGTAGAATCATTTTGATAGGAAATTACTATAAAAACCAACAACGTCCTTTGGAAAACGCGTTCAGCTCGCTATAACACGTTATTAAGAGTAAAGGTCAGTTTCTTCTTGTTGAGTTTAAGTGTTTTATCAAACGTTCAGGTTAAAGACACTAGAAACATATGCTGCTCTGGTGTAACAACATTGTCGTATAGAGAGCTGCCTTACCATAGGTGGACAGATGAGACTGATAGGGTCAGAGAAGCTGCTCACAATCATCTTACCCCCCTCAGGCTGAAACTGTGAGCAGATAAAGAGACAAAAAGGAATTCATTTGTGGCAATAAATAAATCAATGTTTTTTTTTTTTTTTTTTTTTTATAAATGAAGTTGTAGTAATAATGCATGCTTAAAAAGCTGTGTCCTTCATTTTCCTACACATGTGATCTACAGCTATTTCCTATTGAGTCATTCATTATTTTTCATCCTTTTGTGACATTTCTTTACATAATAAATCCTTCTAAATGGTAATGGATTGTTGACCTTTAACCTCCTGGTCCATTAAATACAAACAGTGTGACTCATTGTTCACCATGTTGTTCCACAATCCCTTGGCCAGCTCCTCGTGTCCCTTAATGGTGAAGTGGAAGCAGTCGTGAGTGAAGAAGGTCATATCGATCTTCCCATTCTGCTCAGAGAGACAAAACATAAAGTGGTGTAGATTTACTGATGGAGCGTGTTGTTGGTGTTAACAAAGCCAAAAACGTTACAGCAGTCACACTCGGGATCTTAATGGTTCAATCATTACTGTGCAATGTTTCACACTGATTCATCTCCTGAGAGCAGACACCTCTTCCACCTTGATATAGTTGTGGCCTTTGGAGTGAGGATAGATTACCGGAAGGCGGGGGGGGTCAGCTTGTTTCAGAAAGGGCTGAAGAACGACAGCGAAGTCGTCCCTGAAGAAACGATCGCTATACAGCAGCGACTCAAGTCTTTTCTGGGGACCAAAGTAACATCACTTACAATACATCTTTAGAAACAGCAATCGTGCAAACTACTTACAGAGAATTGTTAACATGAAATCAACACGTGCTGTTTTGGATCCATGCAGCACTTTGTACAGTAAAGTGATTGAGATGCTTTTTTTTTTTTTTTTTTAATAAAGTGATCTTGCAGGATGGTTGATGATGATTTAAATTGTTATTTGTTAAGAATAATATGCACATTCCATGAATTTAGAGTTATAAACCATACCTGGAACTCCAGATTGACTTCTACCAGCTCCTGAAGCTCAGGAGACTTTGCTTCAGGTGCTATCAGGCACGAGCAGAAGGACCTAAATTAGAGTAAAAACAAAATAAAATTCAGCGGGGGAGATTGCATACGGGGGTTATGAACTTGTTCTGACAGGACATTTAGGTGCAAAAGGAATAATAAAAAAAGATGGTTTTCTAATACTAAACATTGCAAGATTAAAAAAAAACAACACAAAAAGCACGATGGCTACATGTCAAGTACTTACAGTAGTTTATGCTTCTGCTACAAGATTTGGCTACTTTAAAGATCCCCTCCAGACATGTTTTATGACATAAAAATACTTCACTCCTATATATATATATATTTTTTTTTTTTTCAAAACTTTAAATACAAAATGTTCCCGATGTCACTGAGAAGTATATTGTCAGTGCGCTGGAGTGTTCACGTTTCAACAGTACACTTATATAGGTTGTATATTGGACCGTGATTGGCTTCCGAGTTGTGATGTCACAAAATCCTGCTGCTATGTCTTAAACTCAGATTGAAGGTAAGCACAGCGAAAGCTTTCCTCTTCAGCAGAGGAATGTGAAAACAGCCTTCTAGTGTCAAACTCTGCAGAGTGAAGATCAAACATCACAGGGATGCGACAGTAAACAAGCAACACATTTTTGAACGGAGGGGCACTTTAAGGCTCGCAGTAAATGTTATTGTTAAGAATGAGCGTCTCACCTTTGGAGCAAGCACCCCGGGGTGGGCTTCTGCACCTCCCTCAGAGTCTGCATGGGCAGGATCTGAACCACATTAACGATCATACGGGGAACCTGTAGCACAACATGAAGAAGCCACGCTGCAGTGAATTCCAGCACCGTGCTGAAACCTCACTCAGACCAAATATGTCATGTTTCTTTGACTTTACCTCATTCATAAGCATTTCCAGGGACATGGTCATATAGTGAATGTAGTTATCCACTGAAAATAGAGCCTAGAGAGAACACGGAGACTCTGCAGAGATTAATGACATATTTCTGTAAAGAGACATTTTTATTGAACTAAACTAGTCGAAAAAAAGAGAAAGACAGACCTTATCTTTGCAGTAATCGCAGATGTCATTCATGCCCATGAGAATGGTCAAAAGCTTCCAGTCCTTCTCGAAGTTCAGACCCTAATGGAACAGACAACAGAGGGGTCAGAGTGTATAAAAACAGGTTCAGGGACAGCATCTTGCTGCAGGATATATCAGACTCCGGCTGTTGAACTTTAAAAAACACCTCTATTACTGTAATCGTCCATCCCTCTGTTGTTACACATTACTGTACCTCATAACCTCTCAGTGTGTCGATCAAATGTCTCGTCTGGCCGGGGAGGTTGCTATAAAGACAGAACAACAACATACGGCTAAGCATCATAATACATAATAACAAATGAAACAGAAGGTCACATAGGGCATGATTGGTCATGATTGCTTACAAGGTGTTATGTCCAGTCACAGCCAGGTTAAAGCCTGTTTCGCTGATATGACCCTGCATCCCATGAACCGTCTTGCCCGGAGCAGCACCAAGCAGATTGGGATTGAACAGCTTGATGATGTCTAAAAAAAAAAAAGCACCAGTGGAAGAGAAACGCATAAAGATGATGTATTGTTTCTTTTCTTTAGCTCACTGCGGTTTATATCAGGGGTTTTCAAACTTTTTTTGTGTGTGGACCACTATGTGTAATCAAGAATTTTCGCGGACCACCTCATAATACACATAATAAAATATGTCTACACACAGTCAAACCTGAATTAATCCACACCTCTTAATAGGCCTACTAGCACTAAAACTATAACTGGTCATCACATCAGTACAACAGGCTTGTTAAAAGAAAGTTTACTGCACACAACGGCTGCCACATATTTTATTTATTTATTTACTCAAGCGCCCGAGGGCATAATCAGGTTCATTTGAACAACAGATTATTTCCATAGCAATGGAGTATTAAATCTATACAGTAATAAGAACACTTGGATATAGTCAAAATTTCAAAACCTTTGGCGATTTTAGGTTTAGGGTTAGGGGAGCGCCACTAGCCTATTTTAGTAATCACACAATAACTTGACAATTTAATTAAAATTTTATATCAATACACATATACTTAATTTTTATGGGAATTTCCTGGTAAAATGAAGGTTAAACGACTATACTTTTATATTATATTATATATATATATATATATTTATACTATTATTTTATATTATATCTTCCACGGACCACCTGCAGTACAGTCCGCGGACCACAGTTTGGGAATGGTTTATATGACACAATGATGTCAAGAGATATCTGAGATATCATCAGTGATTAAAACATCTTACTTGCCAAAGTAATGACATCCTGAAATGACCCGTAGCCTCCAATGCTGCAAGATGAAGAAATGTCACATTATTATCAAAACTATTTCTTTATTTTTAAGTAATGCTAATTCAACAGTGTTATCTACAAACTGAAAATACAAAAAAAAAACTATTTTAAACAGTCGTTTTTTGATGAAATGTTGAAACAAGTTGATTACTTGATTAACTAAAGCATGCACATGCATATTAAGTATACAGTATCATATACTAGCCCTCTACCTCTTGCATGGATAATAACCTTTATTATCCATGCAAGAGGCCCATTACAGGTTTCACACATGCTTTCTGTCACCTCCACGACACATGACGGAACTCAATAGGAATCCCGAGGACAGTGGTGGCGTTGGCACCGATGGCCGTCTGAAAAGAAAGACAACATCTGAGGAAAATATGATCAGAACTTGGATTTCTGGTATTATCTACTGCATTGTATCCTTGTAAACAACAGATAACTGACATTTAGAATCAGAATCAGAATCAGAAAGGGCTTTATTGCCAAGTACGTTGCACATACAAGGAATTTGTCATGGTGTTGTTGGAGCATGTCACACATTCAAATATAAGAAGGGTAAAAAGAATATAAACAATATAAGTATAAACATATACACACAGTATGTATTAATAACGATAAAATACATTTAAATAAATAGTAAAATAAGTTAAACAGTAGTAAAAAGGAACGCTACAGCAGAGTAGGTACTCTATTTATGCTTTTGCTTTAAAAGAAAAAACCCCAAAAAGGTAAATAAAAGTAATCTGGCAACATAACTGTCATTGCAACATTTAGTCATCATGATTTCAATTGCATATTACTTATAATGTATTAACTTTGCATCTGAAGAAAAACAAAAACAAAACACCTACCGTCAGTGAATCCCCCAAGGCAGCGATGACTTTGATATCTGCCGCTTTTACAAATTCAACTACACCAAAGGGTGAAAGGAGACATGGCAATGCAGAGAAAAGATGATGGAAGAGAATAAATGAATCAAAAGTTTCCACTGGGTAGAAGATTGATTTAGATGTGACCCTGACAGACCTGAGGTGGGTACAGAGTGAGAAGGACTCATGTCTGGGCACTGGAACACAGGATGTTTGAAGCTCGCCGGCCGAGTTTTCTCTGGAAACTCCTGAGAAAGAAACAAGAGAGGGAGACCTCATCACGGTGAGGTCTAATCTCTTATTTTCAAATACAGATTGAATGTGTGTCCTATGTGTCACAGTCTTCCTTACAAGAGGCAGTTCTTTAGAAACAGAGATGAACCCTGTATATGTTTTATTTCTTATTTTTTATTTCTTCTTTAGTTCTCCTTTAACTTGTTGATACCATATGCAACTACGTTGCCATTTCACTCACTACCCCTTGCTTTGCTCTGTGTCTTTAGTCTGATACAGCGATGCTTGTTATGCGCATACGGATGCCTGCTGGTCCATATGCTGTGGTTAGTTGTCGTCCCATGGTAACCTGCCTCTTATGTTAAAATTAGGCTACCCATTATTATATACTCATATTGTTTTTGTTGGTTTTCCTTTTGTCCATTTGTGTGTCTTTAATAATAAATACATCAAGGCCTTGTGGTCATAGTCTGGCTGTTTAAATGATAAACTAAATAAAATTCTATGAGAATTCGATTTCTTTCTTACCCACTTTCTAACAAATCCAGGTGTACACAGTACCTTGTTGAGGGCCTCCTTGCTGTAGTGTCGTATCCCCTCCTCATACTCCCACCACCAGTCGTTGCCTTAAAGAGGATTATTTCCAAATTTTCCATTTGAAACATTCCAATAACACACATTTATCAATTGAACAAGTAGTTTTCCTTTGGCAATCCTTTACAGCACAACAGTAGGCCCTTTTAAAAAAGGCACATCAGTCTTTACTTATGATCTGATAACAAAATACACATTTATATAACATTCTACACACCATAAACAATCTGTCTAAATGAAAGGCCCTGTTTCAGAGGCTGTTGTAACAATAAATATAGCCCCATAGCCTCACGTGTGCTTTGCCCTCTTGCTTGTTCTAGCACTTACCTTTGACAGAGCAGGACGTGAGCATACATGTTGCCACGGCGATCCAAAGCCACTCCATAGTAGTGCGTATGGGCCAGTCAATGGGTCACCCCTACAGAATGCACAATGTGATGCTCAGCTTTACAGCGCTGTCACTTTGTCTCTCCCACCCTCTAAAGCGGAGTGACACCCTGCGGGTCCACTGAGAGCCATTCGATCAATGTCAGCAATACAATACCTCATAACAATAACAAGGTTTCACAGGTTTTCCACATTACAAGCTTTGCGACTTAACAAATAACCACCATAACAATGAAGAAAAACATTCTAAACGACCATTAAATATCCATATATCATTTATTATTTCTTTATAAACTTGTATTTAGGATGGTAAAAATGCAGTCTTCTCAACAATCTTGACCAGCGTTTCATTTTAGACAAATTGTGAGTAGTGTGGGTGTCGATGTGTGAATGCAGGAAACAGTTATCGTTTCCTTTTTGACTTCATACACTACATGCAGACGTATTGGGAGATCAATTCTCAATAGTTCTAACAACAAGCACATACTGTGGAACTGAACAAATGGACTTTAGAGGGGAAAAACTGCATGTGGCAAAATCAGAAGTTTCTAATTTTGTTTTGATAAATACTGTAGGGCCTAACCATGGCTTCATTTGTCAGATTTAGGTCCAACTGAGCAGAAAGGTGTAGGCAGGGATCAAAGTTGGATTTTTGGTGAGTGGGTGGAAATTCTCATAACAGCCACACGCCACAGCCACACACGCACGCACGCCCTGCCTCAGCTAACTTGAGGCTTAATAAACTAAAAAAAAAAAAAGGCAGATGTGGGATGAGAGGAACTATTGAGCTACCAACCACTAGAATAAAATCTAAGCCTGTTGATGGGAAAATATCCCACCAACGTACAGTACATCTTCAAAACTGTTCTTTTCCTTCCACTGGACTGTATACATCCTACAGATCAGGCTATGCTTGGAGACATGTCTGTATGCATTTTTAAACAGAATCTGCATCAGGGCTGAGGATTTGGTGAGAGCTTAGTGGCTTTATCTATCCAGAACAGCTTTTTCATGGATTCCTGTAAACCACTTAACAGGTATCTGTTCTCATTCTACTGACTTCATTACATTTTAGCACTGTTACTAATGCTGAAAGAACATGAATTAATCTCTCTCAGTGAATTGCAGGTATGAAAAGGTACAGAACCGACATATTAACTAAACAAATAACCAATTAATGGAAAAGGTAATGCAAGATTTGTTCACTCAAGTATCTGAAAAAAGGTGCCTAAAATTAAAGTCTGCAAAATGATCAGAAAAAAAACATGCAAAACCATGACTTGCTTTACCAACTAGACCGGGTCTAGCAAATAAAAGTATTTTAATTCACATTTTCCTGCCCGATTTTTTTTTCAAAATAATGCGCTAAACTAGGATTGAGGCAGTTCCACTTAGAGCGATTTTCTCAACAAGAGAAATAGGAAGAAACTAAAGCACATATTATATTCCAACTCTTTTGACTATGATGATTAGTCAAATCCAAAAAGCCTTTAATCTTGCAAGCAAAAGGCTATTTCCATGGTGAGGACACAGGTGCTTCTGGCAGTATCCTGAGTCACAGACTAGCAAGTCCCAAGTCCTGTGTTCTGTAGCATTGTCGGTAAACACCCCCCGTGTCTTTCTTCAGCCCAGGACCAGCATATATTTTAAATGGAGAAAGGGAGATGTGAGACTGCACAGTTTAGCAGCCACCTCAGTCTTCTTTTAGCATGTGGAGTAGGAGAGGTACTCAAACTAGCAGGTATTCAGCTAGTAAGCACCAGCTGCTCCATTGGGCGGCTGGCAGAGCCTCTTGTCTGTCTTATACTGCCCTCGCTCCGTCTGGCTTCCTCTCACTGCTGCTCCTCTTCCTCCTGGGCCGGGCCCTGGGCTTGTGTTTCTCCCTGTCCCTGGGGCTCGGCCTGGGCTGGGGACTGTTCCTGAGGCGGTCTAGGAGGGGGCGCTGGGGCAGGGACCGGTGGACGAGGGGGAACTATGATTTGGTGTTGGCGTTGCCTGTAGGCGATGACTGTGCCTAACAATAGGGCGATGACGGTCATGAGGTAGAGGTCCCACTCCGGGCCCAGAAGCTGGTCCAGGTCCACCTGAGAAATCAGGTCCTTTAACTAACAGGAGCCAAAGCCAAATGGAGAGAGAGGATGGAAGACAAAGACGCATATGATTAATTTCAGTTCCCCCTGATGATGTAGCTTTCTACTTGGTTGTATTATAGGTTTGACTTTCAAAGCCAAATTGTCACAGCTCCAGCTTGAGAATTTAAGACGAAGTACTTACATTAAAATCCTGCAGGTACTGCAGAGTGTAAACCAGGCCCAGCTTGCACAGGGCCATAAAAACTGGGACCTGGGCATCAGGACTGGCTTCAGCGGCCATGTCGTAGAAACGCTTGGCTAAATGGATGTCCTGCAGAAAGAACCACATGAAAAAAAAGTCTGACTCACAAATCAGTCCAGTGACTGCATTAGCTACACTCTGCATTCATAAATCAATGTGACTAAGTGGACACAAGTGAAATGCTAAGAGCAAGCTGATGTTTAAGAGTCACCAGTGGAACTCTGTGCCCACCTGTTTGATGCCCAGGCCTTTCTCATGCATGTAACCCAGGTTAAACATGGCCTGGGCACTGTGCTGCTGCTCTGATGCCAGCCTGTAGTGGATGACAGCGGTCTCATAGTCCACATCTGTCCCGTAGCCGTAGAAGTGGTAGTCCCCTAGTTTTATCCTGGCCACAGTGTAACCTGGGAATGAGAATTGTGTGTGTGAACTTTCATCCGAAGTAGCAGGTTTGGTTTTGAGCAGCCAAAGTCAACTAGTGTTCTTAATGTGAAGCAATCATAGATGCATTCCTGATTGAGAAGATAAGCTCAAAATAAATCTGGCACAGACGTAAAATGGATGAGGGACTGAGTGTGTATGGACTCACCTTGTGCTGCAGCTCTTGTCCAGTGGAGTAAAGCACGAGGGTAGGTTTCATTCTCACTGAAGATCTTTACTCCTTCTGTTTGTTACAATCCATACAAATACAAAAAGAAGATTCAAAGGTTAGGATGTTACTTCTCCCAAAGTTGGTAGTTTGTCAATACTTTTGGGAAATGTGCATAATAAAAACAGACAAGCATGTTTCCCTAAATTTGTTTCACTAAATCAATTTTGCTATTGTTTACCACGAAGTAAGCCAACCATGATTAAACAGTTTGCTAATAGAGACGTTAAGCCTAATGTAAACCCTAACTGTTTCATGGCATTTGGACCTGATGTGCTTTTCACTTAAACACACTTTCTTTCCACCCTGGCATGATACTAATGTCCCGGTTTTTCTTACTCTGGTCCAGAATGAAGGCCACGTTGCTCTGGGCCACCTCGTAGCCTTGCTCAGCCAGCAGCAGATACTGAACCAGCGCAGCGTCTGTCTCACCCTCCTTAAAGCTGCCGTAGGCCGTCATGAGACGATCTGACCAGCGACCACGTTCACACACGTTCTTGAAAAGCTGCAACGGAGATACAGACACACAGTGTGACAGACCAAAAAACTGGGTCTACAGTGGCGCACAATGTCGTCACAATCAGGGTGAAACAGGGTACCTCACCTCCACAGCAGTGTGGCAGGAGCGCATCACACCAGTACCAGTAGCATGCATCTGGGCCAAGTTGTAGAAAGCCAGGATGTGGCCAGCCTGTGAGGCCAGGTTGAAGAATTTAAGTGCCTGCTTGTAATCACGCTTCACGCCAATGCCATCTGAAGAACGACAGGAAGAAGAGAAAGACAAACACTGAATGGAGGAGAAAAGAAGTATTCTAGTCAACAACAGAAATGAAAATGATGTGAAGAAGGGCCAGTAAAAGAAAGATTATTCAAATCTTCAGATTCAGTAACAATATTTAAACAGACAGACAAGAAGGAAACAGGAACAGCTATGACAGGAGGCCAGGACACATTGTGTACCACAAGAACAAACCATGCACAAGACTCAGCTGTAAACACTCACTGTAATACATGGTGCCCAGCTGGAGTTGTCCGTCCACCCAGCCCTGCTCGGCTGCCTTCTGGAAGTATTTCAGTGCCAGCTCATAGTTCTGAAGACACAAAACACACACGTTTTAAATGACTGCTGTGATTCCAGCATGGGGACGCTCTGCTAGCTTGTTATCAACCTCGTAAACCAAACGACTTCACTGGGATTTAAATTTCACATTATTCCTAGTGCCAAAAACTGTATCTGCCAGGTTAGCAATACAGAGTAAACTGTACATTAAAATGGGTCTGAGAGAGTGCATCTTAAACTTAGACAGGATTTTAAAAAGGTGCAATGTGTAAACGTTTCTTACCACTGGGACACCTCTTCCATATAGGTAGGCCATGCCCAGGCCACTCTGTCCCACTGGATTACCCTGGATTTAAAAAAAGAAGCAACAAGTAAATAAAAAGGGTTGCATCCAAGAAATTAATGACAGTGAATGACACGTCAGCTAAGAGGTAAAAGTGTGTACAGTAACAGAATATCTCCAGAATATTTGGAGGGCTGCTTTCCCCTACAGGAATAACTGTAATGATAAACATCCAGACATACACACAAATATACATACAAACACTAAAGGGTAAATGACCAAGTCCACATAGAGATAAAGATAAAGACATTAGTCTACAGCTTTGTTCTTACCAAGTCAGAGGCCTTCTTAAAGTACTGCAGGGCTGTCTCGTTGTTCTGAGGGATATACTCGCTGCCTTCGGAGTACATCTGAAAAGGACAGAAGGATTCACAGCTCTTAGAAATCAAAACACTTGATGCACAGCCTCAAATACAAAGGCACTGCACCGCCCTCTGTTAAAACAGCAATGCCAAATCATTGGCTTCATTTCTTTTGGATCCAGTTTAGACCATCTCTTCTCACACCCCGAGGTTCTCACACAGTATGGGCGACATATTTTTAATATTTACAAACAGATAAGTGAAGCAGATGGGTAAAAATAATACTATTTAATTTTATAGGCAGGGGACCGTGTCCAGCAAGCTTGTCAGTATTAAAAAAAAAGAAAGAACTGTAATATAACTGTCTCATTACAAGCAACTAAATCACCACCGTTCCCACTAGGGGTGGGAATCACACGATACGATATCATCACGATACTTATGACACGATATGATATTATTGCGATTTTAAACATATTGCAATATTGTGCGATATATTGCAATGTATTACCTTTTTTCCAACTTCAAATTTTTCACAATTTCAAATGATGTCCCCAAAGGAACATTTTGTCAACATCTGTTTTATCTAAAAAGATACATGTCTCGGTTTGTTCATCTCACTTCAATTTTATTGCTGCAAAATGGGAGTGTCAAGCAGACAGGCTGACCAACACATATATCATAAAAGATCGATACTTGGCGTCTGTGTATCGATACAGTATTGCCACGAAAAATATTGTGATAGACAGACAGACAGACAGACAGACAGACAGACAGACAGACATCTCACCCACCTTGCCGAGGAAAGCCATAGCGTGTGTATTCCCTGCATTTGCAGCCTGGTTGAAGTAGTCATACGCCCTCTGTTGGATAGGAAGCATCAGAAATACGTTTACTAGTGCAAATTACAATCACAAAAATAAAATACTTGCATGAATCTTTGAAAAACAATAAGTCACCTGATGATTCTGTTCTACTCCACGTCCTCCATGCAGGTGAAGCTGACCTAAACCCACCTATCAGGGGAAACAAACAACCTAGTTAACTTCAATGACATACAATTAGTATTTTAAATATGAAAATCACATTTCAGATACTCTATACACTTTATTTAGATACATGTACTGTATAAGACACCTCATACTCTCAGTGCAGAAACAGGTTGTCATGAAAGAAAATGGTTGCTGCATGGAACAAAGGAACACATATTGCTGATGACACTAGTTTACCTGAGCCTGGACATCTCCTTTCTCAGCCAGAAACTGATAGTACTGGATCAAGTCCTCCTCCAACATCCCACTGGTAGATCCTGGGTTCTCCACCTCATCCAGCAGCCTGATCCTCTGCACCGCTGAGCCCCCTGTCAGGGACACGTCACTGGCCACTGGAGGTGGTAGCGTAGTGTAGAGTGAAAAAAAAGCAGATGGAAGAGAAATAGTTTTGATCAGGTTATTTGCCCAAGAAGAACCAGAACATCACACCTGAATGTAAAAAAAAAAAAAAAAATGCTCACCCTGATTTGCCACAAGCCTGTAGTGTGTTAGTGCTGACTCACAGCTCTGGGGAACACCCACACCTCCCCAGTATCTGTAGCCCTAAAAAAAACAATAAGAGGAAACGTCATTTTTTTTTATACTTAAGACATAACGTGACTGCGCATTGCTCCACTGACAGACAAATCAACTCACCAGGATCATATGAGCTACCAAGTTTCCACCCAGTGCGCCAAAGGTGTAGTAAACCAGGGCCTGACAGAGGATGTAGGCAATATGTGAATAATTGTTGGAAAAAGAGACAGACATTACATAGCATTATTTTCTCAGATGCTTTTGTCAAAAGTAACTTACAATAAGTACATTTACAGTAAAGACATAACTTCAGTCATACAGAATTTAAAAAAAAATAAAGTACCTTAGCCTGACTCGAGTTAACTCCAAGTCCTGCTGCGTACAGAAAGCCAAGAGCCTTTGGAAAAGTAAACAAAGCACAGTGTTACACAACTGATACTCTAAGCACAAATAAACAGCATATCTGATAAGATATCAGGCCAAAAGGGCTTTCAACACTTTTCTCAAGTAAACAGGTTAACATTTTGGATTAGATCTTCACCATCTGAGCTTTAGGCGAGCCCTCCATAGCAAGCTTCTCAAACATTTCTTTGGCCTTAGTGACATTCTGGTTCATGTAGTCCCCAAACAGCATGGCATACGCCACCTTCTCCATGGCTTTCTGGTGGCCTTTCTCTGATACTTTCAGCAGCTTTTCGTATAATCTGAAAATGGTTGGATAAGCAGAGGTGGCGTGAGTGAGATTGGCAAAGACAAAGGCATAATAAAAATGATGTGGGTACATAACAACAGTATTGACATGACAATCTAAAGCAAAGCAAGTCACATGGTAATAAAGCACACATAATAGATAAAGCCATACCAAAACTAAATGAACAATCAAATCAGGTTATTTTGTCTGCTAGATACACAAGAAGTTATACAAGTTTGAATTTGCTGTTTTTTTCAACAACAAAAAGACAGTAAGCTTGCAGGTCTTTAAGCAGCCCTGATGTTTGAAATGAAAAATGGAGAAAAGATCTAACATCGTTAATGTGGTTAAATAGATTAAGCAAAATTTTGTAATTTCTTTTCCCAAACAAAATCACGCAATCTTTGTCATAGCACCATTTTTTATAAACATATTCAAAGGCTTCTTGCAAAAATACAGGTGTCTTCAACACAGAAGATTTAAAAGCAGGTTGGTTGATAAAAAACAGTGAAATAAATCAGAAGAAAAAAAACTAACTCTTTCTTCTGGGCCCTCCTGGTGGTGGCATTGAGCATGCGCAGGACAGTCTGATACTGCTCGTCAAGTTCCTCTGCCTGCAGTCTCTGCTGTGCCTGCTCATCCGCTAAGGGAAAGAGAATGAGAGAATGCAGAGGAAATGAAACGCATAGTAATTCTGGAAATGAAACCATAATGCGCCCTCCGGGTGGATTCCATCATCAGTTTCAGTAGCTGTTGAGCTTTTGAAAGGGTTTGATTTTGATAAGGAAAAATATAAGTAAACAAATTCGACAACTATTTCTCTTTATTTTGGCTTCAAATAGGGCTGCACAATGTATCGGTTTTTTATCGTTATCGTGATAACTTGCACAATAAACACATCGCGAAAGGCTGCGACACATCGCGAGAGATCCTTGAATGTTGAAAGAAAATATCAGTAGAAAACTGCACTTTAAAATGTAACTGTTCTTTTGTATGCATTGTGTTGCATTTTATGTTCAATTCAATGTTCAAATTTGTTCAATGAAAGAATGATGGAAATACTGTTTTTAAGGGGGGGGGGTTAATTCAACAAGCATTTTTTGTAATTTAGCAGAATACTGAAAGCAGCAGAAGTGAGTAAACTTTAATATCTGTTTATTTATCGCAAGTAAAATTGTTATTGCAATATTCAACGTTATCCCATTTCACATATTTTCCTCCTATCGTGCAGCTCTAGCTCAAGACACTGAAGGTAGTTTATAGCTTTGTCATATTTGCTTTTGGTAAGTGTTCGCCTTATGACAAGCAGGGTATTAAGTTGAAGACTTACTCTCACAGAAACCCCACTTCTTCTCCTGGTCGTAGTCGTAGACTGTGGCGCACCACAGCCGTCCATCCCCCCGTCCATCAGTGGTACAGTCATAGTACTCCTTCCCCTGGAAGAGGAATGGGAAGATACAGGGCTCTCCGTGGTCTGTACCTCCATTCACCACAGGAACTGGGTAAAAAAACAATATAATTTAAATAGGTTATAGACTAAGCAAAAAATAAAGTGAAAATAACTGGATATAGTATGATTTGACCATGTCCATTGAGATCTCTGTTTTCAAACAACAGTCACGGATTTCCAACTTCATATTAAAGATACAAAGTCTTTTCATTCTAATAAATGTCAAGAAATGTCCATCGTAATACAAGCTCAATATTATACTTGTGCAAGACAGCCGCAGGAAAATTACTAACAATCCCACAACTAAAATGATGTAACAGAGTGCAAGAGGAGCCACAGGTGCAAGGCGCTGTTCATTTCTCATGGGCTTTATGTGTTTATCTAAACTGGTGCTACCCTGAAACCACACACGTCTTTGCTCAGAGTGAGCAAAACTCAAAACAGGTTAGCATGTCAAGACTTAACAAAGCTCACAAAATAAGACAAGACAGTCTTCATTCTCAAAAACAGATATGACCTAAGACAAGGTGAAATCCTAATGGGGAATTGAGGAGTCAGTAAAGTTACTGATAGACTATCACTGCTACAGGCCAGCCACATGAGCCATAAATGCTTATATAAGAGCTAAGATAAACTATGTTTTTGAACAACAAAATGTTGAAATTAGTTTACGATAGTCAGCTGTTATATTTGAAACTACAAAGTGCAAGGCTCAACCTGAAATCTCCCTTCATTACAAGGATGACCAGAGGCCCAGTAGCTCACCAACCCTTCTTAACACAGATAGGTGAAGCCTTACAGGATAAACGACAAAAAAAAAAATCAGCTATCATGCATAATAATGATATTTTAGGGGTGTCCACATGCAACTACATGCTGCTGAAGCCATATTTTCTAGTGTAAAGTCGCGTAGCTATTCCACTATTCCATCCATTACTGGCTTTAATTGGGCAGGCAAAACCACTCTACTCAAAAGTCTGCTACCACTGACAGAAAATATGCCAGCTTGTGATTTTTGTCTCACACAGACATTTGGAGACACACGCATACGACAAGAACCATGGCCAGAAAAAGCAGAGTGTGTTCAGTAGTTAAAACAGAGACGCTCAAAACTCAATTCATAACATTCAACATACTATGTTGTGTGTATGTTTAAGGATTTCAAGTAGCTGATTGGACTGAGTGCAAAGTTAACTAACTAACCAACCAGTTGTGATTCTTTTTTTCTGCCTGCACTGCATGAGGTTCATACAGCTCACAGTTTGAGCTACATTTTTAGTCCTTACCCTCTTTAGGTTTTTTCTCAACTGGGGGAGGCTGCTCCGGCAGGTCCTCCTTCTCTTCACCCTCCAGTCCATCCCCAGGTGACTGTTTCTCCTCTTCTGCCTGGGAGACTTCATGACCAGAGGTCACAGAGCCCCCAGCCACAATTCCTGATGCCAGACGGACGTCTTCTTCTTCAGAGTCTGAATCATGGTAAGACTGGAGCCATAGACAAGAAGTTATTGTAAAGGAACAGATGAAAGAGGGGAATCACATTGCATATCAAAATAGGTTGAATGATACAATTATATAAGGCAAAAGCTACAGATGTCTGTTACAGAACATTTGTAATATAGATTATTTGTAAACTTAACAGTGATTGTTATCTCTCAAAAGTCCTGCAACACTGTTATCTGCTCACTTCTTCTTTATTGCATTAGACAAATAACGGAAAAGAAACTTTTTGATTCCTCTGTACCTGAACAGCTCAAACTTGGGCTCAAACATTGCAATTTTTCTCATGCAATAAAGAAGACATTTAATGGGAGTCATTTGGAAAATAGAAATCACAATTTTTAGAGTCAGCACCTGAAGAAGCTAGATTAGGTTTTCTCACTGATACATTTAAACGTAACAGTGCCAAATTGTGATTAAGTACTTCCTCCTAAAATAAACTAAAACATCTGGTTAACATCAAGGTGAAGTACATATACAAGCCATATATTAGCCAATAGCTTGGATAGGCTTAAATCAACTGCTGTGGCGGTGTCAACATCTCATGTAGACAGATAATAACACACAGGGTAAGGCAGTACATGCCAGATGCAATCCATAAAACCCATAAGACACTGGGCAGCAGATAACATCCGGAGCAATTATACCAACAGCTGTTGGCATATTGGTCCGCTTTCAACCACATCTACATTTCTAACAGAAATCGTTCATCCTCAGAGTTTGATGTGCTAATTTCAAGACAAATATTAAATAGCTCATGAGGTACCTTTAACTCTGGTCCGTCATTGCCGTGTTGCTCTTCATCTGAAAAGTATTAATATGGCAGGAGTAAACAGAGTGTAAACTTGAGATGGACAAAGCTGCTCGCTAAATATAAACAGCAGCTTGCAACAGTTTAAGAAACGTAGACACTTATGTCCGCACAGACATTAGCTAGTTATATATTTTATACTTACCAGCTGTTATTCCTTTGACGAAGACTATCAGCAGAATGGTCAAAAAATAAAACTTCCTTGCAGTCTTTAAATACCTTTGATAGCCCATTGTTGTTGATGTTGACAAGCTAACAATCTGCTAGCTGTAGCTGCTGCTATTTCTATCACCAAACATCCAGTTACAGTTGAGTCACACTATGATGTTGCATAAATAAACTCACACACACGTTCAACAAAACGGAACAGTATCCTCTCTGGATAATAGTAGTTAGTTGATTTTGACTACTGTAGCTGTCAAACAAGCTAACACTAAGCTACGCTAGCAGGGTGAATGTCGTTTTACGTTAACGTTAGCTAACAAGCTAGCTAGTGTTAACGTTACATAGCCGCACAAAAGACCAACCAAACAGCTCAATACTTGCAAGAGACGCAACTGCTCGGTCTAAAAAATGGTTGCCTAATACCTCTTGGTATTTCAAAACTTCCGAGTTTAACACCGACATGCAAAAGCTTTCGACTTCGGTTTTTATACCAGGTTTGTAT